>NW_005187709.1:331583-335331 GCF_000239375.1 Pundamilia nyererei | reverse complement strand
GTGTGTGTGTGTGTGTGTGTGTGTGTGTGTGTGTGTGTGTGTGTGTGTGTGTGTGTGTCATATTGATTCAGTTCACTGCAAGAACAGCAAGAAACTGAGTAGTGGAATCATTATTTTGACAGTTACAAACCTTCTCCGCACAGACTCATAGTCACACACAGTCTCGCACATACGCGGAATAACAAACTAGAATATAGCATTAAATACTGTTCAGAATAGCATGCTTCCTGCAGTCTTCACAGTCAACTTGACATCAGATGGATGTTTTCCTGCGGAGTATATGTACATCCTACATACAAATAAGTGCACAACCATGCAATAACCGGTTGAGTTCATCACATACACAAACACACAGACACCCCCGAGGCCAGAGTTCCTAACCTCGTCACAGTCTGCTACAGCAGCACATCGATCAATGTGCCCCATAAAGACAATGAGGATGTGAAGGGCAGAAGAGCAGCGCTGAATAAGTAAGCCGAGACAGGAAAGGTTTGAAAACAACTACAGCAGCGTGCTGTATGTTTGACCTCATGATAATAAGGCAATTTCACATAGGCATTGGATTCTAATATCAAACTCTTGATGTCCAGAGAACGCAGGGCCTAAAGCTTAAATAAGGATTGCTTTGAACATCACATTTCGATCTTTAAAACAACGCAATGTAAGATTGATTATTGTTGTAATTTTGTAAGTCTTACTCTGACGTACATTTCACAATAATTCTTTGCCTTTAGCTCATTGTGATGTTACTGAGAATTTGATCAGAACTACACAGCAGGAATGAATGAGAGAATGTGGGTGGAATGGCAGACAGAGAAAGAATTTTTTTTGCTGAGATCACATTAAGTTACAAAATGAAGAAGGATGAATAATGAAGTAAAAACTAAACTATGTTCAAATTAAAAGAAAGAGTGCTGAGAGGGGAAAATGCCAAGAACCAAAGAAATAAAAGGTAAATAATGTTAGAACAGACCAGAGAGCAAAAGGAGATTGATTCATGTGGATTTATGCTCTGGAACTGAAGTATTTAAGAGCGGGGCAAAAGTAAAATGAACAGAGGGTGACACATGGCCCTTCAAAGACTAGCTGTTACCAAACCTAAAATTTCAGGACAGCTGAACTGTCACCTTAGTAAATAGTGTTAAAACACTTGTTAGTTTCTATAGGGCTGAGTTTTTTCAGACACATAGTGTACTAAGAGGACTATTTCTTAAAGTTTTGTAAGGCTGAAATTGGACTTTGAAGTGGTGAACAGGTACTGACAAAATGGGAAGAAGTAGCAAGACTTTCAGATGTGGAGGGGTTAAACTAGTAGAGTGAAAATCGGGGAAAAGAAAGTGGAAGCAGGAAAAGAAATCAAGTGGGTTCGCGGGGTTCATTTGCCAACAGTTGGGAAAAGGTAAAAGGGTGCATGGAATAGAGGAGAATGACTCAAAGGGTTTGGTCGTAAATGTGGAGAGGTAAACTAGATGAAAAAAGTAAAGCTGTGCGCTCTAAAGGAGAATAAGTTATGAGAGAAAACAAAGCAGGGAAGAAATGCAAATGTGAGGCAATTTTCCACAGCAGTTGAAAATGCCGCAACTTTGCAAGCGAAAAGGAAATAACAAGAAGAGAAAAGAAGAGAACATGTCCCTGCAGTCACAAGTGAATACGTCATCAAATTAGATTATCATTACCACACTCATTAAACTGTCATTATTAGCATCACAAACACAGATGCTGCTTTATTTTTCTCTCCCATTTTCCCTTCTACTAAGTTGTCTCCTGATCATGTTGTGCCTGTAAGGAAAGTAATCAGATAACCCTGGAAGCTAAACATCTTGAAGGTCTGAAACTATTAATAGCAAATTGTCTATTTATGGACTTCATTTCAACATTTCTCCAAGTGTGGCAGTGACTTGAAGAATATGGATCAAAAAGAAGACATCCAAAGTGATACCTTGCATGGATTTGGATTCTGGCAACATTTGCAAATCACAGTCACAAAACTTGGGATTTAAAGGGAGCAATGTGGATGATGTCCTCGATGTAGAGCAGTGGAGCAAATCTTCACCCTTGCAGGACTTCTGGAGGGATCATGGAAGTTCATCGATTCAGTTTACATGTGGTTTGTAGACTTAGAGAAGACTTGCAACCAGGTTCCCCGGGGGCACTTGTGGGGTCTACTGCAAGAGTATAAGGGCCAGACCACACTGACCCCATACTCATCCAGGCCTGCTGCAATAGGCCATTAGGTTCTTGTATAACAACTGTGAGGGCTGTGTCTTGCGTCCTTGACACAATGTCAACCATGTTTTCAGTGGGTACTCAGCTCTACCAGGGTTGCACCTTTACTCCGATACTGTTCTTGATTTTCATGGACATGATCTCAAGGCAACAGACCAGAAATATAATCTCTCAAGTGTGTTATGCGTTCTCTTGCCTGGAACACCTCCAAAGGGAGACAGCCAGAAGGCATCTTAACCAGATGCCTGCACCACTTCAGCAGGCTTTTTTTCACTCACAGAAGCAGCGGCTCAGAGTGTGGCAAATGTGAGGCCGTGGTTCTTTACCATATCATCAGATTTGAAAGAAATGGTGGAATGCTTCCACTGCCTTAAGCAAGGGAATTCAAGTATCTTAGAATATTATTACTGTTGAGTGATGGAAAGGTGGAGCACGAGTTGGACTAGCAAATTTGTCAAACATCAGCTGTAATAGGGCCATTGTTCTGGACTGAGAGTAAAGAGAGAACTGAGCCAAAAGGCAACGTTTTTGCTTTATCAGACTATCGGCGTTCCATGATCTCACCTGTGGTCATGAAATCTGGGTAGTGACAGAAAGAGTTAGGTTGCAAATACAAGTAGATAAACTTAGTTCAATCTGCAGAGTGTCAAGGTTTAGTCTTAGAGATATGGCAAGGAGCTCAAACGGGACAGAGTAGAAAAAAAGGCGTTTTTGGAATACCCAACTGGGAAGAGACCCAGAACCCACTGGAGAGATTATATTCCTTGTCTGATCTGGAAATGCCTCAGGATCACTCAGGAGGAACTGGAAAGTGTGGCTGGGGAGAAGGATGTCTGAAATACACTGCTTTGCCTGCTGCTACTACGACCAGACTTCAGATAATGATAAGATAATGAATATGATATGATAATAGATATGATGATGGATAATCAGAAAATCACTTTAAGATATACACGTCTATGAGGAATTAGTTGTTAATAAGGTCAGAGCTACTGTTGAATGTTGGATGTAATAAGAGGCAGACATATTATTCAAATCACCTTCAAAGTATTTAGAGCTTCAATTTACGGGATGTAATAACTTTTATTACAAGCATATGCTAACTGCATTGTAGCTTCTACTGCTTCCTAACTTTCAAATTTCCTCAAGAAAGCAGGACAGTTTTCTTTTTATTTATGTTTTTTTGTTAAACATATATTTCCCTTTTATAAATTCCACTGATAACTTGGCTTACAAGTGTAAAACCAGTTTTGCGATATACTTTTTAAGCATTCCTTTTGAAGCCGATGGTCACAAATGAAAATTCCAGGTTCCAGCTGCCTATGTATGACTCCAATATACTTATTACTAGAGTTGGATGTCTCGAGACCGGTCTTGGTCTCGAGACCGGTCTCGAGACCACTTTTACGTGGTCTTGGTCTCGTCTTGGTCTCGACGGACTTTTGTCTTGGTCTCGGTCTTGGTCTCGACGGACTTTTGTCTTGGTCTCGGTCTTGGTCTCGACGGACTTTTGTCTTGGTCT
>NW_005187709.1:328459-330351 GCF_000239375.1 Pundamilia nyererei | reverse complement strand
TAAATAATTATATAAACTTTTCTCAATCTAAATATTGTACTTTGGTAGAATTAAAAAATAAGTGTAGTGCAGGTCTATGATTATTTTTAGTGCTACTATCATCTAGTTCTGATTCTGGTTCTGTCTTGGTTACTGTTGTAGTCCTGTTTTAATTCCAGATCAGTTTTGGGTCTGGTTGAATTGGGGTTTAGTCCCTGTGTCTTGATACAGGCCCGACTTTGTTCTGCCTTCCTGCTTAATTAAAAAACTAGTTTAAGGTGTCCTGAATATGTATATAGAATAGCATCTGGCTGCAGTTTAAAGACTTTTTTTGTCTCGGTCTTGGTCTTGGTCTCGTCTCGACTCGGTCTCGGTCTTGGTCTCGTCTCAACTTGGTTTTGGTCTTGGTCTTGTCTTGGTCTCGATACCCTCTGGTCTTGGTCTTGTCTTGGTCTCGATACCCTCTGGTCTTGGTCTTGTCTTGGTCTCGATACCCTCTGGTCTTGGTCTTGTCTTGGTCTCGGATTAGGCGGTCTTGACTACAAGTCTACTTATTACCCTATTAATATACCAGTACTTTTGTGCACACAGAGATGCAGTACAATTCACATTGATGTGAACTGTTTCCTGTATAGATACAGTATTAGAGTAACAGACCCATGTTGACAACTGAGAGAAATACACTTTTGAAAATAACTCAGAGACAAATTAGAGAGAGAGAAATTAGAGGGAAATCAGAAACGTACTGTGAGATTATTATATTATCTTATGCCACGTTATGCCCCTGATTAATGATTGTGAAATTATTATGTAGTTTTAGTTTGCATTATTCTCCCGAATTAGAAGAAGGTGAAACTATTTATACATTTGTTAAACTGATTTGTATTACATTAGACTGCTGATTTATTGTGAATGAATGATATTGTTTATGATGCATTATACTGCTGAGTGATAAGAAATACTGTTTTCAGAGAGTCAGGACCTTGCTTTATCAGATGGTAGAGGAGACAGAGAGCACATTCCACGGGAGCTTCACTCCCACCATTGTTGAAGGTAGATGAAATAGGGAGCCAAGGCCATAAGTCAGGCTCGCTTTTGATTAGAGAGTCCCAAACATAATAGCTTGAACCAAGTCTGAAGAATTAAGAGACCAATTGAAGAGATAAGTGTGGGAGGCGTAGTAGGGAAAGGCGCTTGTTTTTGTCTCATGTCTCAGAGGTTGTTGTCTCATTCCCTCGGCCAGAGGATGGGTAGAGAGGGTCAGAGCGAGGGCAGTGGACCTGGCAACGGTGACACGGCCCATGATGCCATTGATGGACATGGAAGCAGCTGAGTGGGTCGAGGAGTGACACAAGCAATGTATGGTGACCTCTTGTGGTCAAGAGGTCAAAAGGAGGAGTGTGGAGATCAGGGAAATATTTTACTGCTACTATTCATAACCATTATCATTAACCATTGCATTAATTCTTATTCTCATCAAAAACATTGATTGTTGGCATTATGTTATAATTTGTATTACTGGTGTTATCATATGGAAAGAACACGCTTACACAACACATATTTTACATTACGTTTCGAAGCTCTTCTGGACCATTATTGTTTTTGTGCGCAACAGTACTTAACACATATTTAGGCTAATTGACATTAATTCAATGTTTTTTTGAAAATGTGTTTGCCCCCTTCCTGATTTCCTTTTTTTCTTTTAATAAGTGAAAGGTTTCTGGAAAGAAAGCACTGTGAAGGATTTATTCTTGGCACCACAAACAGGTCATATTGACAAATCAACAACTACAAATCTTTTGTAAAGAAACAGTGAGTGGTGCAATGAGAAACAAAAGGTAAAGGCATTGCTAATGTTTCTGTAGAATTTTTAAACATGTGCCTAATTTTTTTCAGACTGACAAATACTTGTA
>NW_005187709.1:325786-327387 GCF_000239375.1 Pundamilia nyererei | reverse complement strand
ATACATTCAATTCCAGGTTATTTTCTATCCAGTCATATGCTCAGTTACAGCATGTCCTTAGATGCCTCCCTAACATGTCCTGCTGGACAAAAGAACAAAATAACTATTCTGTATAGGCATGGAATTCATCTTGAACACATACTCCCATTTTGTCAGTGTTCTCAAAGTTTTCAAAAACTGTTGAGCTAAAAGATGGTCATGTGGTCATATGGATACTGATGGGATAGTAGTCAAAAATGGCAGAAAAGTTTAGGACAGTCTCTTTTTTTAATCATCTTCTACTGACTACACATTTTGCTGGAAATTCAACACATCATCATTATTACCCTATCCAGTGTATAATACTTTAGTTATTTGTCTACTATATGAATTTGTTTATATTAAAAAAGATAACTATTCCAAAGTAAGATTTTTTTATAGCACAAGATTACCAATATCATAAGTCTTTTAGCAGAGATGAAGCAGACATATGTGCACTTTTTCTGGTTTGTCAAAGATAATAAAAAAGTAAAATATTTAGGCACTCCTGTCCCGTTGAGCATCCTCTTCATGTCCACTTACTGTCCACCCAGGAATTTGCCTCATTGTCCCACTTCTTTGACTTTATCATAGATGAGGACTTTAACTCACTCCACATTTTTAGGGACAGGTTTAGCATGAGAGGTTGTGTAAAATGCTCCTTCCCTCTTCACGTGGGTTGGAAGTTTAGCCTGAGAAATGTTCTCAGTTTGAGGCTCATTTTGCTAAATTAATTATACTACCTAAAAAACCCCAACAACTTTATTTTCCTTTTTTACCCTGTGCCTCACCAAACAAACATACACTCAACACACACTTTCTTCTGTTAATGTTTTGCTACCCTCCACTGCCGCCCACCCCGCTCCATTGCACCTTACCCCTTCTCTTTTGCCCCCTTTCACTGCCTGTAAAACAAAAGGCCAAAGTGTGGTACTAGTGCCACCTTTTGACTAAGCACAATTTGTAATGGTGAGTGAAACAGCATCTGTTCCCATGTGTAAAGAGCACATAACACGTAGGCAGGTCATCGTGAGGAGGGTACTTAGAGATGTGTAATTTTTCCACATTTTTTTCTTAGAATGGCTAATCTTCACAGAAATGGTTTAAACAAACTTTTCACCCCAGTTTTCCTTTGTTCCACAGCGAGGCAGAAGGATTAAACGGCTCGAGAGGATGGGTTCCATCTGCTTTTTCTGTTAATTCTCTTTTTCTTGCTCGCTTTTCTCTTTTATTCCGGGTTCTTGTTTGTGCTAACATAAAAAATATGGTTGCTTTTTGTTTTCTGTCACTTTGAATTTCTCCTCAGAAGATTTAGTGGTCTGCTGAACTGCACATCAAGGGAGACAAGATACATTACAAAACATTTCCCCTCACAGCAAATCTCATTGTAATTCAACCTTGATGCAAGAAAAGAAGAATCTTCCACAAACTTTAGCTATAAACATCCACACATAAATGCACACACATACACACACACACACACCTATTGTACAAACAGAGCAGAGATAGTAATAGTAATCATGCATTAAATGTTTGCATAAATTTTCCATTCATATTAGGCCCACTAGTGCAGGTAATTGAGA
>NW_005187709.1:310907-316272 GCF_000239375.1 Pundamilia nyererei | reverse complement strand
GTGACAAATAAAATTTGAATTTGAATTTGAATTTGAACATGCTGCCTACTATTATGTTATCTGTATTATTATTAAATAACTTAAATTTACATTATGTATCTAATTCTGTATGTAAGTCAAAGTCATTTATGGTATGAGGGAAGGTGATTTCTGAAAATATTAGAAATCAGCAGTGGTAATGCCCATTAGAGTGAAAAAGTTGCAAAACATCACTTAAAATTTTGGGTTCTTTTCCCTATCTACAGTAAAACAAATTATATACTTATCGAGGAAGCCTATTGTTACCCATCTTTGGAGAATGGTGGTGGTGGTAGTATTGACAATTTGGCTATTTATTGCTGCATATGGGCCATAACAGGTCGGATTAATAAAACAAGATTTATGTAAATGCATTAGATCATCTTGCTAATGTTTTTTAAAACACCTTTTAAATATCTAATCAACTATTTGCCAATATCATAGTCACAGTCAGTCCCTGTTTGCACCTTGGACAAGATACATCATAGTATAATAACAACATATTCTCTATAATGGCACCAAGCCTGGGAATAAAGCCTATTTTGGTGAGAAGGTGTCGAAGCAGATTACTCACAACAATGGGTACAACTCAGGTCTAATTTATACTCTAGGAAAGACAAAGATAAGGCATTAAACCGCAGGTGAGAGAAGATTTTTTTAATCCCTTGTATCACTACATGTCAGCCATAAGTTAACATGTAAACCTTAATGAAGTACACAGTAAATGACTCCAAAGCAAAAAAAAAAAGAAAAAAAACCCCCACATGAATCTATCCATGCCTCTAAATTAAACTGAATTTTGACTTTCAAATGCGACTCATTTCCTGTAATGACCATATCACCACCCCATTATTCTGTTATTGTACTATGACTTCTGACCAGAAGAAACAGCAGAGCCAGCAGATTGTGCACTTGTAATCAGGTATAGTTGGTGTTAGCAGGTACAACACAAAATCTCCCAAATGACTTAGAAAAAACTGGAGCAACGCAGAAGTTTGGAGTTGGGTTAGCAACTCTATAAAGAGTATCTAAGTAGTTTTGTGTGACCTGTAGCATCACACAACATAGAAAAAGCTGCTTTAGACTTCAGAACCAAACCTTCCACAGCCTAGCTCTGCAATGACTTCATTGATGACTTTGCAGCCAGTGGAGTAACACACACAAAAAACAGGTACCATAGCTAAGCATAGGAGTGCATATCAAAGTACGTGTATTAATTTGGTTTATTTACAGTAACTTGTATTATTGTGATTGCAAGGTTGTTGTGGGTTATACTTTAAATAGACGTAGATAGTCTTGCTGAAAAAGTATCCATCCTCCTTCATAACTTGGCACCATCCTACATGGATCACAAAGCCTACACATATTTTGAATTGGCTTAAACAGAAGCGCACACAGTAAGGAAACTCAGAGCCCCACATATTTCTTTGTGCTTCTGAAAGAACACGTGTGTTTACAGCGTGCACAGCAAATATACAGCAGAAAGCAGTTTTTTTTTAAACACATCCTTCACACGTGTTCCTTTTGAACTTTCTTAAACACATTTAGTCAGAATGCATGTTGTGTTTATCCCTCGTTATCCTTTTTCAAATGTGAAAGGTAAATGTTATATGAGTCAATATCACCAATCTATACTGTTCAGAACTCTAAAACTCTTGTAAGTTTGATTGCAGTTATTCATTTATTTATTCCAAAGTTCTGAACTGGGAGTTTGAATGAGGTGAGAGTCTGATTAAATTCAAATTTTCACTTGTTTTGATTAATTTAATGATTAATGTGCATTCCAAAATTTAACAGTTCATTCTTTTTAATTTATCCAATACCTGTTTTTGTTTAAATTTCAGGCGAAGAACAGTCTCTCAAATCATTTGTCCATCTCCATTGTTTGGCTTCAAGCAAATGAGGCTGGTAATAACATTAATTTTTATATTATGACCCATTTAGCCCCCACAGTGTCTAACTCAATATTTTCCTTCTTTAGACTAGTAGGAAAAACATGTTGTATCCTGTGGCATTTATAGCCCATTTTTAGTTCTCATGTGCTTTCTCTGTACTATAAATAATTGATTTTTGTTTATCCATGTGATGCATTCACAGACATTAGCTGTGGCTATGGCACCTAAAAGTTAAGGCTTCTAGAAGTTAGTGGTGTTCCTGGTTATCAGTATAGACCTCTAGACACCACCTAACAATTGTTCCTCTGTCCTTTTTCATGTAAGCCTTATGAGCCTGTGATTTTTTTGGTCATCAGAGTTGCAGTCAGTTAGTTCAGTAAGTTGAGGACATGGTATCACTAATGTTTGGGTTCTGCAGTGTTTTCTTGGACCATTTGTGTATCTCATTGCTCCCACTTTCCAACACCCAGGAAGGACATCCGACAGACCTCGGATTAATGTCCCGGACATCAGCACAGGTGTCCTTTTGAAACTATTTTTCACTAATGACACAGCGACTTGAATGGACTTTTGAACAATGACATTGGTCATTCAGCATTTAATGTTTGCAGGATACAATCTTTATAAGGTGACAACACTGACTGGCTGAATGGGCAGCAGCTATCAACATCAGTTCACATCCTGTGGCTGTCAGCAAATCTGTGAAAATACTTCAGAACAACTCATATTTCATTTGTATGGTCCCTTGAAAATTCTACTGTTCAGTTTGGCCATTTACAGGAATGGTGCCCTTTACCACAGACCATTTACTGACACCATTAAATCATGACAGTAAGGTATGACCTCTGGCTTATTTAGTGTAGAATTTAATTCCATCTCAGAAGAGAAACTCACTCTAAGTAATGGTAGCTGGGTCAATACGTTATGGTGCTTTTGTGTCTAAAATGAAATAATCAATGCATTGCAGTAGGGTTATCACAATCATAGTAATAAAATCAACACTGGTATTAGGTACTGTTGTAAATATATTCTTTATTAACCCTAATATTGACAATATAGTCACATATACAGTGTCATTTGTCATTGTCATCTGCACCCTGCCTTCACACTGTTAACTTTAACCAGTTCAGCTGTTTTCATTGCATCATATTTGTTGTTGTTTTTTTACATAACCACAATGACTAAGCTTGTGGGTGCATGGCTTCAAAATTCCTTTTAAAACTTCTGCCTCCTCCTGCCAATGTTTTACAGGAGTCTGATACACATGTCCATGACACCAGATACAATCCAGACTAAGGCGTAGCTGGCACTATGAATAAATTTGCTTGTTATTTCTTTCAAATCTATTTAGACACATTTTGTATTAATGCCCATGTATATTTATTTTAATGCGTCGTGCAGCAGACACATTTTTACAAGAAAGGTAAACATGACAAATCTAAGTTGTATTTATGTAACACGATCTCTTCATGTTCAGCCATCAGAATATCTCTTGAGCACTTCAGCCTTTTCAAGACTAAGATAGGCCATGTTTTCTGAGGGAATAACTCTTTCAACACATCTTAACCCACAGTTTCCATCATTTGGTTGTCAATGTCTGATCCTTCACCTGAGGTGATGATGATTATTGAGATTGCTTTGTTGCTTTGTTTCTCTTTTTAGGCTCTCTATTTAAATCCATTCATGTTGAAATACGTAGCATGAAAACAGCTAATATATGCACACAAAGACACAAATGTGCATGCACACACGCCCACATGCGCTGATGAGCAAACTGGGAATTTGGAACTGGAACAGTTCCGGAGGGGGCCAAAGATCCCCTTCTCTAAGTGTCAACCAAACAAAAACAACAAAAAGCTCAGGAAAAGAAAAAAAAGTGATGGCATGAAAATAGCACTCCTACAACAAATCACATCGTTTTCATCTGTTTCACCCAGTCATTGGGACAACTTGCTAAAAAACACCCCCCGGCACACAGAGAGCTTGAGGATCTAGGCAATGAAAAGTAACCATAAATAAAGTGTGCCACTTAATTGAGGGGAAGAAAAATGCATCCACTTTTGGCCTCTTTTTCTGTGTCTCTCTGTCTTTTGTTATCACTCTCACTTGTGGGGGAGTATGTAGAGACACAGATGCTCTGTCATGCTCAGTTTCTGCCTGTACATTGTCTCTCTGTGCTTGCTTCTATTCGTCTGTATTTTTCCCCCTTTCTCTGGCTCCATTGTTGTTTCTTCTCTTCACAAACCCTGCATTCTAAGGCACAAGTACAGCTTTCTCAACCACTATTTCCACAAAGGGCATCTTTCTTTTTTCTTTCCTCTTCAAGAGTCACGAACTTTTGAAAAGTTTTTGGAAATGTGCTTATGAGAATCCGAGTGTCGTATTTCATACTGGGCTGGATCGTGTCACTGTTTCCCTTTTAGTGTAGGTGAGACTGAAGCATATTAGGCACTACTCACCATTACTCATTTGCATATGAAGGTGAGGAATGGAGGAAGCAGAGAGAGAACCACAAAGACAAGTGAGAAGGGGTGTTTGAGTCAGTAAAAGAAGAAAGACAGAGCAATATGGTGAAAGATGTCTCTGTATGTCTCTACAGTGAGTGCTGTACCTTTCCCACTTATCCTTCTGTTTTCTGTCACAGGCAAACACACACACATACGCGCACACGCACACATACATGTATATATACACTACTGACTGGCTGAGTCAGATTCTATTAATGCTCTTGGACTCTAGTTGCTGTCCCTTTGCTGTCCTTTGAGGCAGCAGCCAAAACCGCTGGAGGAAAGCAGCCGTTGCACAACATGTCTCAGACAGATTGTTATTCAAGCGGTGCTGCGTGATATTCTGTAATCGGTTACATCTTGCTCCCTCAGCAAGTAATCACCTAACAATGTTATGCTGATATTGCACAGGGTCAGATGGAAAGAGAGCTGTTTCCTTCAGTATAAGTGGTAGACAGGGGAAAGTGAGTTAATAAAGGAAAGGAAAGGAAAGGAAAGGAAAGGAAAGGAAAGGAAAGGAAAGGAAAGGAAAGGAAAGGAAAGGATTTTTTTCTGGAATGGGTTGGGTCCACTTCTCTCTGTAGAAACAAAATTCACTAGAAATCAGTATTTTGAAATAAGTAATTATCTTCATCATATGATTTATTTCAGTGATGGTGACTGGTCACTTGCAGAGCCTGCTGGGTAGGATTGTGATGTGAATCATGTGCAATGGCATTTGTACTCATCAGATTAATCACAATTGTACATCAACCATGACATAACACCAAGTGAGAGAATATCTTATGTAAGAATAGAGTTCCAGTGACTCGTGATGTCTTATAGATATAACAGGTACCAGGGCAGAGCACCCATTGACAGCTCTATTTCTCAGTTCTAAACAACATACATAAATAATCAGACTGGCGGAATTGGCCTATCTTTGCTGAATTATCTACTTATATA
>NW_005187709.1:297005-310487 GCF_000239375.1 Pundamilia nyererei | reverse complement strand
GTGCAAATTACTGACCTCTGTCATCATTTTAGGTGGGGGAACTTGCACAATCGGTGGCTGACTAAATACTTTTTTGCCCCACTGTATATATAAAGTGTGATGTTATTTTGGAATTGAAATTATTAAATATTTTCTCTAATAAGATTAGTTAGGCACACGATATTTTTGTACTGTCTCAAAATTTTTCCAGACTTGCACTTTGAAGACAGTCCCTGCACACTCATCTCGGTATCTCTCTCCAAACATAGACAACAATTTACAGGCATTTTCATCTAATGGTCCAGAATGGATAATTATAATGAAAATGGTTGGAACTCATTGTCTACAGTTAGAAAGAGGCATCATTAATGTTTCAATTATGCATTATTAATTCTGAAGCTCGACTCAGTGAAGAGCTTTACAACTATAATGAAGTCAGAAACTCCCTGTAACACACATCTGAAGAGTCACACATATGGCTTTTCTTTGTTTGTTTTGGGTTTTTTTTTTCTTTTTAACTAGCCATTTTTTTCTCTGTCCTTGAAGTAAGGAGAGCTAAATTAGTGAAACAACAGATAAGGGCTGATTATCTCAGACAAGTGGCAACACACACCACTTGAATCGGGTTGTGTGTTGCTACATTGCATTGACAGATGCACTGAAATTCTATTCAGCGTGGATTGTGTGTGTCGACTGCATATTAGAGACAATCTGGCGATACGTGTAACATTAGATGAACACATAAAACTTACTGATGCATGAATTCCAAGAGCTCAAAGTCAAAGTCAGTTTTGAGGGTCACACAAATTCCTGGAGCTTACCTGGAGAAAGGCTATAACAGAAGGCCATGGGAGATGGTCTGAAAATACAGAGAAACCTGGGAGAAATCCTAAGCTGGAAACAAGAAAGACAATGAGATGCGTCTTGTCTTTGCTGACTTTTCAGCCATTATGAGGGAAAACATGAAACATGTGATTCTGAGTGTAATGATCAGGTTAAACCACATTGCCATCTACAAATACAAAGTGTCCTTGCTGAGAAACTATATCCTGAGCTTAAATCAGTTAATTAACAGTATTTTCAAATGGCAATGCCTACATTTGCAATAGAAACAACAGAAGTATAAATTAGGTTAAGTGAGCTCACACTTCAGTGGGCGTCACATACAAAATGCAAATGTAATTTCTTTCCAAAGACACTGACAATCACTCTTTAGGAAGCCCTATTACGACACAGAATCCTATTTCCTTTACTTATTTTACAAGGACTTATTCACACCCATAGGAATGCACATACACATCACATATAGACATACTTTTAGTGTATCTGGGCTTGGGAGATGACGTGGCAGCAGTTAACACCTTATTGACATTTGCCTCTCCAGCTGCAGTTTAGTGTATAAAGAAATAGAAGTAAAATAAGTGAATACAATTCACTTACCTCTTTCCATTTGTGTTGTGTGTCTTCATTTCTCTGAATGACCTTTCAAATGACATGTTCTACATATGCGCTACAGCCATACTATAGTGACTTCGCTAGTTCTAAGCAGAAAATATCAAGATTTTGTGGAAGCAGTGTGTAGTGCAGCTTGTGAATCAATCGTTATGACTATTGTCGCACTGATTGTAGACTGTCAATATGCTGCCCGTTTGTGGGCGAGTAGAGAGGCCACGTCAGGCTGCCCAGACATCTGCTGCTCTGTCTGTGATGGAGCCTACTCCATCTTGAATATGAGAGATAAACACACACCATGCTAGCCTAGTATGCAATAATCAGTTCAGTTTTTTTTAGGCTCTGGATGTTGTGGGGTTGTCAAGACTGACACGCCTCTGTGACATTGAGGTCTGGAGCATTGCTTCTGAACTGCACACCCAGCTCATTGTTTCTTTTTTCAGGGGATCAGAGGGTGTGTTCCAACTTCAGGGGAATAAGATAAGGTAAGATAAAATAAGAAATACTTTATTTATCCCACATTTTGGAATTTTCTTTGGGATTTTGGACAACCAATCTACATGTATCCTTGGGGCATCGTGTTAGGAGTATTGGGTATCGGTCTCATGTTGAGGGCTTTCTGGTCCCCGTACAACTGCAGTGAGAGCTTGGTCTGCATTGCAATAAGTCATACTCATTCCTGGTGCGCACTGGACTCTGCCAAGACTGCCCTTTGTCTCAGATTCTGTTTATTCTTTTCACTAATGGCTTCGAGCTGTGGGTAGTAACCCAAACAATAAGATCTTTGATACAAAAGGGGGAAATAGGCTCCAAAGGATGTCTTGCCTCAGCTTTATAGGGCGAGAAGCTCAGTTTTTTGGGAGGGGCTCAGAGTGGAGTTGTTCACAAGGAGCTAATTGAGATGGTTCTGGTATTTGACTAGAAAGCCTCCAGGACAAACCCTAGGCCATACGTTCTGATGCAGACGGAGATCTTTGACTGACTTTCAGAGGTGCCAGAGGGCTTGGCTTCCCCTGCACAAACCTGGAAAAGTGGTAAAAGATGGATGGATGGATTTTTTTTTTATAGTGCCAATTATTACTGTTTTAGCTAGTGTCTGTGTAGGTGACAGGTCATGTTAGTATATGTAGCTTGGAACAAGAAGCAACGGGACTTCTTTAAGTTTTGTGAAGATGTTTCACCTCTCATCTGAGAGGCTTCTTCAGTTCTTGCATATCATATTCAAGTAACCAGCAACTTACAATATGACACAGAGATTAAGCAAAAAGGTTTGTTAGCTGCACTAAAATAGCTCCAAGGTGCACAGTTGACATTTAAGATTCTTTAAACTGGTGCATTATATGCGCATAAAAACACCCAAAGTCACGTAAAGAATTTGAGGTCAAGTGAAAGAAGCAGAAACTTGGCATTTATTTTTGCAGTCTGAGATTAATCTTTGAGGACGTGGCTTTGGGCTAATGGAGTGGTGCTTATTCCTTTGAGAAAGGGTAGAGAAAAAATAAAATACAGTGACAGCAAACACAGAGAGGAAAAAAAACAGAACTTTAAAAAACTGAAAGGAGTGGAATGAGGGGTCACAGAGAAAGCAAGAGTGACAGACTATATAAAGAAGAAGAAGACTTAAAGAGTTCTTCTTGGCTACTACATATCTCACTGTGTCACCTCCATTCAATGTCATGGCCTTCTTCCGCTGATGAGATGCTAATGCACATGTCACCAGACAGACATTTCCACTTCCACCATTCTGAGCATCTACTCTCAGCGCGCCTCTCTCTGTCATTTACATATCTCTGTCACCATGTCTCCAATTTCTCTCTTCCCCTCTTCAGCTCCTTCCAGCACACTTATCTGGGCCTTGCTCTAATCTGACTCCATCTTTCTGTCACTCACTGTCCTTCTAAAGTTGCTCTCACGTCTCTTTCCATCTATTTAGGTTAAACTGTGTTGACTCAGGTCAACACGTGGTGTATTTTACCAGGTTTCACACATATGTACACAAATACATAGTGCATGCTGTCACTGAAAGATTGAAATAAGCTAAAAGTTATCACCAGAGATAGAAGGGCTCTTAAATTATAATTTATTTATCTCTAAAACCTTCTGGGCGTTGTATATGGGAGTGCCTTCCCGAGATTGACTACTGTCGCTGGTAATACAACGTGATTATACAGACATGTTCGCATAAGCAAAAACAAAGTTCATTTCGGAACTTCGGTTGCAATGGTAGGAGACGTTGAGTGCAAAATGACATTCTTAGGAAATATTATGGTTTCTTGATATCACAGGATATAAAATTGATGTTTGATGTTTTCCTCACTGTGCATGCAATAACCATCCAAATTTTTCCAAACTCTATACTGATACCTTAAGAAAAACTCCCAACTGTTTTGGTGACATCTGATGTAATCTTTAACTGCTGATTTGTTTCTTTTATTTTATCTTATAATATTTGGTGGTTACTTTCTTTATAATATTATATTGTGAAAGTACATTTTTTTCTTGTCATCCCACACCTTTTACCTGCTACCCTTTAAACGCATGGCACATAGATGTGAGCCTAGATTTAATCTTCCTAGAAATTACTTGCATCTATAATTCAGTAGTGCATGGCTCATGACCCATGCAGTGTTCAGCGTCAATCCAGGAAGCACTGGTGAAAAATGAAAGTGAGAGGTGGTGGTCAGGGTAATGGATGGTAGGCAATAGCACAAAATCATCTTCTAATCTGATACTAAGCAGCACCGAGTGTTTCCAGTCATTTTTTATTACCATGTTATTACCAAACGTACAGTATGTAGGAAAGAAGCTTGATAAAACCCTAGGCTTTTCTCTATGATAATTAAGAAATATGTTGAGCAAAAAAAAGCTACACAGAAAAATTGCAGACACTAGGAAGAGCAAGAGAGCAATTTATTTTTGGTAACAATCCAACTGAGGCAAGTATTGATATTTAACCAAGACTTATTAGTAATGATATCAGTACCTCGGTATTCATTCAGCTACACTTAGTGGATTAAATTGGGCTGCTATCTGACTTTAATGTTGGAAGCTGAATAACAAAACTTTGTGGCTTAAAAATTAAATTCCCATTCACATGGCGAAATCGACCCAATGGACTCTTTGAATGCCGGTAGTGGGTTTAACATGTGCCCCTCAGTTTTTTGCTGTCTGGTACCATACCGCTCACCGAAACTGTGCTGGGATTTGAGGCTGCTACTGCTTCTGGCAGTAATGAGCATTTCATAACTCCCTCCTTTACTGTAGTGCCCACGTGTAGGTTGCGAATTTACCTTTCCCCAAGTCAGTACCATTACTCCCCTCCTCCTGCTGTGCTGAGCTTGGTTTTTTCTTGTGGCGAGAAATCAAGTCAAAGCCGTAGACAACTCAGAGCTGTACATATGCATCTAATATTTACGCTTTTCATATAGTTTGGCTGACTGAATTAAGCTTATTTTTCAGCCATGAGAAAGGCTTTAACCTCACTTGAAGTTACCCCACATGTAATTTGTATGCAATACTGCACAAATTACCTGTTTTCCCAGATATTGATGAGTTTGACTGAGTGTTCAGACCTTAACATAGCACTCTGCAAACAAAGTCTTCCTTAAGCAACTGAGTAAGGATGTGAAAATGAAGCAAATTGGTGCCTACAAAACAGGGAAGGACTATAAAAAGATATCAAAGCACTCTGAGCTTGCAGTTTCCCATTTCTAAAAAATCATTAAGAACTTCATGTTAAAGAAAATTGTGGAAGTTAAGAAAAGATCTGGAAAACCAAGAGAACAGACCGAGAGACATAGCAAAGTGTTTGTATTTCACTGAAACTCTCTTGGTTAACATGATATATGAAAAAACATGTACAATATCTGCCCAAGGCACTGAGTATTCAAATAGGTGGCTTCATATTACTGCAATGAGACAGTTAATAATTTCACAACGTGTGGTATTTTTTGTAAAACTGCATAATATTAATATATTGTCACTGTCCAGCAATAGATTGGGGAGCTGTCCGAGGTCTACCCTGCATCTTCCTCTCCACCCTAAATTGGATAAGTGGAGGGAAAATGGATTGATTAATATATTGTCTGGCTTCACAGTTTGAATAAAAGCCACACGTTAGAGATATACACGTTTCAACATACAGACTCATAATCAACCATAGAGTGAGACATTCATTCCAACGTACACACTTTCATACACAAAAATAGATCCACAGTATTGCCCAAATAATGGTGAAAAGATTAAGGGAAAGCTAATCTATAAAAATGAGTTTTCAGCAAACAAACCTGTTAGGCTGAAGAAGACTGTTCCTAAATTTGGGTACTACAACCTCAAAAGTGTAATCAGCTCTGGATTCAAAATATGAGTAATTAGGAGATCAGATGAGAAGTCGGTATCAGTGATAAGATCTTCATAGCTCTGATATATGAGCAGGAGCTTAGAGCTTTATATGTTAATAATAGGATTTTAAAGTGGATTCTGAATTTCACTGGGACAGAGGGAAGTACAGCAAGAAAAGGTTTGATATATGAGCACTGGTTACATTTTTTAGCAGCCTTGCTGCTGCATTCTGCACCAATTGGAGACAGGCTATGGGGATGCTTGTGAAAAGTGAGTTACAAAAGTCAAGAAGAGGTCCAAATTAATGAATTACAGTAAAGATTTGATTTTTTTCTATATTTCTGAGATAAAGGAAGCAAGGCTGGATGACATGTAAGATTCAAAATTCAGATGTTGGTCAAAGATGATAACAAGGTTCTTAGCAGACGCTCTGATGATACTGGCGAGGGGCCCGATGTACTGACTGACCTACTTAGAGCAACTGTCACAGGCAAACATGTGAAGGGTACCTCTGTTGCTCTCTCTCTCTGCAATATACTTTATATTGGTAAAAAGAAACATTTGCATTAACAAAACAAGCAGCACACATTACATTGGCAATGTTTATCCTATTTCTTTATGCTCTCAACACGCTGACTTTGAGTAAAATAAAGCAAATTTACTTTTACTGTATGCAAAAAATGTAACTTACTAACATTCAAACTTTTTTATGCAATGTCACCTTTAGCCAGAACAGGTATTTAAAAAGGTATGTACGGAGACCCCCGAACACTGCTCCTACTTACAACCGCACACATCTGACCATTGTCATAGTACAAGAGGGACCTCTACAGGCCACTGATGGAAACAAAAAAAAAAGCTTTTGCACAAAACTGTCATTAGATTAAAGCTGAATGCTTGCAGACGTTTTAAGGTTAAATGCTTGCAGATGTTTCACTCACTGTCACAGTCACAGTCTCTTTCTGCCAGTCAGGAGGCATCTCACTGTCTTGTGGCCTCCAGTGACACACCCACATGAAGTCATTCATAAAGACAACACACACACTGTAAGTCTGTCCATCTGGACATTTGGATAGACTGTGGAGAGCATCAAAAGGCTAACACTGGGATGAATAACATTCATTTAATTGTTTTTTTATTATTACTTTTGTATAAAAGATCAATACATGACCTTTTAAATAAAATCTCTGACTTATATCAGCATACCTCCATACTAAAGTCAAAGTGCTTGAATCCCCACTGGAAACATGATCAGTAGCTCTTACACCAGTATTAGATAAGCTGTGATCACTGAAACCACTGAAAAAACAAGACTTTTTCTCATCTGTCAGTATTTGAGAGCTGCATGTGTTATCCATTCTATAAAAGCATTTGTTCCAATCCTTTGGGTAACGACTCTTCATCTAGTTGCAAGATAATGAAGGATAGTAAAATGACTAATGGAAAAATGAGGAGGAAAAACATGTTTCTGCTTCATAAAATTATGTTTATTTTTCATTGTACGGGGAAATCTGTCTACTGAGGCCTTTAAATGTTATTCAAATGGAACAAAATTGAACAGAAAATTGTTCTTTGCTTCAATTGCTCACAACAGGCCTGACAGTGTATGCAAGTGACTTTTTGTAGGGTTCACAAGCGAGAATACTTGGGAAATCACTGCTGTCATTGATGCAGTTAACATATACTTAAACTTAGCTGGCATTGAATGGTGGTAAGATGATAAATAGGCTATACCTCGGCAAGATAGAAAAACAGCAAAGGACTTTAAGCTGAAATCTTCCTTGTGAAATTTGCTGGGTCTTGAAATGGTTCTCTAGTGTCCAGTGCAATTGATATAGTGACATTTATTGAAAGCAAAACTTGTCTTGTGTACAAATGTTCAGAAACAACACGAGTGAACTCAAGTAAAGTTTTCAGGTTGGTCCAAACTTTTCAAAGAAGCAAGTTTTAGGATGCATTTGATTAGACTACGCTTGAATAAGAGACACGAAAAAGGGCATGGTCATTTTTTTTAATAAAAAGCTCACTTTGATGTTAGACGAATATGTTGATAACATAATTAGAGCATGGTATTTGGATATCTTTGTGGAGTTTATTAGACCACATCTCTAGCTTGAGTAGGCTTTCCTTGACTGTGTGTGACATTTGCCTTTATGGTTCCTTCTCCGTTTTTTATCTCTTCACCTCATAAAGAGAAATCTTAATTGGAACTTTTAGTAAACAGACAGCACCTACAGTCTGACTTTTCTCCTCGGAAGTGGGATATATCATTTATTTTGTACACCACATACCTCCTTGTCCTTCTTACTAATGTCCTCATCGGTTTGCTGCTAGTGCTCTTGCAGCTATTTGTAGGGCCAACTTATGTGATTAATTAATGTATATTTTTAGAAACCAAGTTAAATAAACCTGGTTAGATAATGCATTTCCAGAAGTTTCTTGCTGATGATGTGTGTTAGGATAAAGGCTGGAAAGGGTTGGATGAAAAAGGTAGTCATGGTAGTTTTTTTCTGCTTCTTTTTTTAATAGACCTCATACATGCACTTTCTAGAACAAGTACTTTGAAAGCCTTCAGCTTAAATTGAGTTTCCCACAAAATGGCCTAGAGCCTCACACAGCCATAGCTCAAAGTTTGATTAACACAAATCAACTAGGCTATGTTGACAACTCTCAAGTTATCATTATTAGTCTTTAAAAAATGTCATAGTTCCAAAACGTAATTATCTACTTCTACCATCCAGACAGCCCCAGTCCCTGGCATTCCCTAAAGTCAATGAATTGCCATATAATACCATAGAATTACACACGATACTTTTGGAAGACCTAGAAAAAGTACATCTTTTACCACTTGTATAGTGTGCAATAAAGAAGAACAAAGGGACATTTACTGCTGCTGGGTCATTGTGACATATTTTCTTTTGCCACCAATCATCTGCAGGTATTCCCAAGTCTGACTAGATCCCTCAGCACATTATGATTGATGCATGTTCCAAACCCAGTGCTACTATAGCTAATGTTCTATGATTGATTTGGTTCAAAAAACAGACTTTCAGCAGTACTGTTGACAGGTCTATTGATGACACAATATATTTGAAAGACCTGCTTTTCTTGTCTAAAATAGGTGGTACTGAATTGGTCTGTTTTGTGTAGAAGAAGGGTGAAATGTTGCTTGCCCTTTATCTGGAACTCTGCACAGACCCTGATGAAGAAAACTTGGATTGCCTATTGCAATTTATCATTTAAATTTTAGGTTTTGTCAAGTTTTGCCAAGCCAGCAAATGAAATGAAAGGATAGGTGTGTTGAGCTCTGTGCTATGTGGTAGTTTAGCCTTCAGGTTTGCTCACACCAAAGCATGGCTATCTTTTTATGTCACAAACTGTTTGTCATCAGTTATTATTGGCATCTGTCTAGGACAGATGTCTTTTGTTGTTGTTGCTTAAGTAGTGGTAGTTTGGTTTGCTGTGTGTTTACGTGCATCACTTTCCTCATGGTCAATTGATTTTTGGCCCATGCAAAGCTGCAGCGTTTCATAAACATTTCTTCTGTGATCTTTACGCTTGATGTTTAGCTGAAGATATGGATAGAAATAAATAACTGAAGAGTCTGTGTGCATGTCAATGTATGTGTGGGGGCACCCACATTACAAGGTCTTGCATCAGTTTTATGCCTTTGCAGTATACAAAACAATCACTTGAATTTTATTCTCACTTCTTTTTTCCTACCTTAAATATCTGTCTTTTTGAGTGGCCCCTACTGTTCTCTGTCTAAAGCATTTCATTTTATGGCTTCCCCCCCTTTTCTTCCCAGGTGCCAAACATCTTTGCTCCAGTCCTTTCAAAACTTGCCTACTTCATGGTTCTTAAATTACTTGTTTGATAACTTGACTCCAAATACCACAATGCCTGAGATCTTGTGAGTCTGTTAAACTAGGTAGAAATGTTAGGTGTTCTCACTGTTCACGTGTATTTATTTTACCCACCCTTCCTCTAAAAAACATTAAAAAGTAATATATAATACATTCACCGGGCATTGTATTGGATACACTGGGTTAGATCTCATTTTGCCGTTAGAACTACCTTAATAGATTCAGAAAGATGCTGGAAATGGTCCTCAGGGATCTTTGATCCCGTCACAAAGTTGCTGCAGATTTGTCAGCTGCACATTCATGATGTGAATCTCTTGTTCTATCACATGCCAAAAGTGGGTTGAGATTTCGTGAGAAATTGTTCCGTACACTGAACTCTTTGTCACGTTCAAGAAATCAGTCTGAGGTGATTTGAGCTTTGTGATACAATGAGTTATTCCAAAGATGGGTCTGTGGTCATGAAAGTATAGACATGGTTAGCCACAACACTAAGGTTCCGAGAAAATCAGCATTACAACCTCAACTGATGTAAGCCAGGATGGATCCATGTTGTTTAGGCCATATTCTGACACTACCATGCAAATGTGGCAGCAGACCTGGAAAGTCAGATTTTTGTGAGTCTGTAGGAATTGTATTCAGTGTCCTGTTCTTAGCTATCATAAGTGTGGTTTCTGCTGCTATATCCCCAACTGTTTAAGAGTCCCTTGTGTTGGGTGTTTGCCTACCTTGTTGGAAATGAGTTTTTGTTTTGTTTTTTAGTTACTGTTCCCTTCCTATCAGCACAAAGCAGACGGTTATGTGTGAAAGTCTCAGTAGTCAAGAGTTTCTGGATAACTCAGACCAACCCATCCGACACAAACAAGAATGTCACGTTCAAAGTCACTTAAATGACCTTTCTTCCCAATTCTGATGCTCATTTACTAGTCTTTGACTATTTCTAAACACCTTAATACATTGAGTGTGAAAGAACAAGTGTACCTAAAAAGGTGACCAGTGTATATGAATACTAGAGTGATCAGTAACCCAAAAAGTGAGCGTTTGATATACTTTTTTCGTTGATGACCACTTGTTTCAGGTGGGAATGCCAGTTGCCAAAGATGATAGTTCACCGCTCTTGTCATATACATATATACGTCTACACCTGTCAGTTGTACGGACCAGCACTTTATACTCAGCTCCATATCTTCACAGTTTCCACCACAGCAGCAGTTTTATTATCTATCTTTCAAGAACTCGGTTTAAGCATTCTTCCGCTCAGCTTTAACTTAATTTAGTATGAGCAAGTATGGTCTCAATAAGCGAGGATGCACACACAAAAAAACAGGAAGATCAAGAAGGGTTTGCCAATTCTATTACCATTCCTCTTTCTGGGGAATCCAATTCTTCTCTCATCCTGCCAGCAGCATGCATTATTGATCAATATGCAATACAGCCTAGCCCCAGTGCAGTGTTGTTATGTCTGTTGTCTGTCAGCAGTGCGGCTGCCTGATGAGACTGTAAGTTTCCATAGTAACAAAATGTTAAAGGTCCCATATTACACTGATTTGCTGGCTTTATAATTTTATTCCTGAGGTCTACTAGAATAGGTTTATATGCTTTTTTTTTCTTATTTATGTCTACAGTTTGTATGTTGTTGCATCACCTTTTTTCACAAACAGCTTGAAATGACTCATTTTACCCCTGTTTCTTTAGGCCACCCTTTGTGGTACAATCCCAGTCTGCTCCATTTGAAGCCAACTCAATTAAACAAGGAAGAACAAAAACATATTTCCATATCCTGTAGAAGACGTTTGTTAGTGTCCAGGGAGAGATTGAAAATATAAGTCAAAGACAATTCACTAAACTCAGTTACTTGCTTGTTGTTGTAGTTATCTTTTGACTTCCTTTCTAAATCTAAATGTATCTCAATGTTTGAGTGCTTTAAGCAACATAAGAAAAAATAATTATGGGAATGGTCTGGCACAATATGATTGTTTGATCACGTGCTATAGGAGCATAACATGAAAAGAACTGAACCGAGAACCAGAGGCAAAGTGATGCTTGTATTGTTCATATTCAACACATTCATCATGTTTTGTGGGGGGAGTTCTATGGCTTTTCTATCTCCATCAACGGTTTAATGATCTAAAATGTCACAGGTTTATTCAGATTGTCTAATGTTTCAAACAACAAATAGTCAGCTTTGACATTTCTAATTGCATTCCTGCTTGCATTGCATAGTTGCGTCGAAACAAACCACATTCCACATGAAACACACACTGTTCCCTTATTGACTTTGACACTAAAACTATTGTGCGTGTGTTTGTGTCTTTGTGTGGCAGCTAGTACAAAAGAATATTTACTTTATTGTTACTTAAATAATTTTAATTAAAGGGAGGAAACCAAAGTACTCAGTTGCAAACCTGGAGAACAGAAACTATAAAGAAGTAAAATAGTTAAATGTAGCCATTCTGTTTTTGCATGATCATCAACTCTCACCACCTGGCTTATATTGCACAGGCTCTTCTCAACAGTATTGTGGGTTTTACTTTCTGCTCCATCTTATTGTGGTGCAGCTCTTTAGAGAGAGGTATTTCATAAACCTCCTTATTTCTGTGGTTTCGTTGAATACCTTTGTCTTATTATAGATATCTTTCCTCTTTGGCTCTCTTGCACCTTTTTCTCAGTTTTTCCTCAATTGCACTCAGATTTGAGATTTTCCTCCCCTCTCAGACTCTTGAAATTATCCTTGATTGACCAGGTTGTTTTGGGGATGCAGCTCTGATCTTCTCACTATCCTATTTTCCGGTAGTTCTAAGCAGACCTGTTTGCCCCCTCCTGAAAGCAATAAGAGCTTCCCATAGAGATGGGATTTCCTTTTATTTGTCTTGATTTATCGCCACCTTCGACCTGTGTTTGATGTTAAATCAGTCTTGCTTTCATTCTTTTGTTCTCCAAAGCATTGTCGAAGTTTCTGAATTTGTTTTTAGTCAGTATTCACTGAAGTGTTATTTTGACTGAGTTTCTTTGGTTTAGCCTCATAACTTAGTGCCTTCTTTTTTTTACCAGTCTTCTCCATTAAGCTTAGTTCTGGCTTTAGGACTTGTCTAAAGT
This sequence comes from Pundamilia nyererei, assembly GCF_000239375.1. Taxonomy (NCBI): domain Eukaryota; kingdom Metazoa; phylum Chordata; class Actinopteri; order Cichliformes; family Cichlidae; genus Pundamilia; species Pundamilia nyererei. The sequence continues at coordinate 297,756 of NW_005187709.1, read as the reverse complement.
GGAGATTATACTCTGCTGTGGACACAGCCAGCTGGAGACACCACAGCCAAGTCATTCTTCTTATAATTCTTTGAAGTTTGCCTTAAAGCTCCATGCATACTTGAAGTGTATTGTCTGCTCAGAGCCTCGTGCTCACCGTCTGATGATGTAATTACATCACTCAGACCCAAGAGGACCCTGACAGACTCATGGTTGTGAAAAGTAAAACATGCCTGCTCCTTTCTAGACTGAGTTTGAAGCTGCAAGGCACTTACTCAAAAGCATGAAAGACGTGCACACTTTTGTTTTTTAGCAGTTGATTTAGCCCCATCTTAACACACACAAGGCAAAAAGCTTATCAACTCAAAATCCTAAACCAGATAAACCTTTTACACCTGCTGTTAAACATAAGGATGTGCTTTTGAGGGCTCATCAGCACTGGGCAATATTTTCTTACTTTCTTACTTTGCAAAAAGCATAAATTGTCAGACAGATGAACCAGATGAACCATATTTAGAGCCCATTTATTCAAAGTGCTGTAGTTTCATTCCCATGACTGTCTTTGCAAAGGGACGTGCGTCTGTGGATGAAACTAATTACAATACTTATGGAAGCCAGGCTTGAAAGAGAGAGATGCGGAGAGCGAAAGATAGAGTAAGGAGAAAAGAGGAATCAATACTTACCCTGAGCTAGTCTTCTTCTAAGTGAACAGCACAGCTTATGATGTTACACTCACATCAGCTGTCAAGGGGAGTGTTGAGCATTTGTGTGT
>NW_005187709.1:294706-296449 GCF_000239375.1 Pundamilia nyererei | reverse complement strand
AAAAAAATAGGGAAATGGCTAATTGGATTCAGTTATATTATTCGTCTCCATCACCTACAGTTAGTTCCATTAGTTTTTGGATAATGGCATGTGCGGAGTTTCAGCTTTAACTGACAAAAGTCTTTCATTCATTTCGGTCCCTTTTATTTATAGTCCCCCATTTTTAGAGGCTCAAAAGTAACATAATTTTAATTTTTGGAGAAAATCCTTTGCAGACAGTGACTGCCTGATGTCATGGACATCACTGGATACTGTTTCCTCCCTTGAGACCTTCTGCCAGCCACCTTCAGTTGCTGCTTGATAGTGCATCCTTCTGCATTCAGTTGATTTTGTGCTGCTTTTGTATGTGTTGTTTGACCAGTTTTGCAACATTTGGCTGAATCTGAGTAGACTATGGCCATATACACTTCACAATTCATTCTGCTTCTTCTGTCAGTGGTCACATCATCAATAAACACTAATGAGACCCATGCCATGCACCTTGTTTGACAGATGACATGGAATATTTGGGATCATGAACTGTTTCTTCTCAGCTTTACATGTGCACAGATTTATTCTTTTTTCCATATCTTTTTGCACTCTTGTAGAAGTTTACTAGCAACTTCTGATGTAGCCTTCTTGTTCTTGAGTGTTACCAGTAGTTGTCATAAAACCTCTGTAGTTCCATTCAGGAAGGTATCTTTCGATTGCAGACTTTCACAATGATACACCGTCCTTAAGAGTGCTTTTGTCTTGAAGTTGTTAAAACTTTTTTCTCAACGAATGATGAAATTTGTGAACATCCATTTTAGCTATCTTCTGTGGTCTTGGTTTTGGTGTGAACCTCTCCAATGCATTACTTCTCTTAGCAATGTGCCAGATTGTTGATTTGGCCCTTTTTACAGTTTTGGCATCTCCCGGTTAGTTTATTTGGGGCTTTCAGCCTAATAATGGCATCTCTCATTTGCATCAACATATCTTTGTACCTCACATTGAGAATTCCAGTGATTAGCAACCAAATGCATGGCTAACATTCGGAATCAACTCCCGGTCTTTTATACGTCGAGTTTAAAATGGAATAATGAGATTAAGAGGCCTCACTTGGCCATGGCCAGGGAGTAGAAAATTATACTGATTTAAAAGCACGAATTACTAAAAATAATGGAACCAAAATATAATAGTATAATGCTACAACCCACTTGAATAAGAAAGCAAAGCAAAGTGACCTGTAACCTGTAAGCTTAAAAATTTATTACTGAATGTGTCTTTGACAACTGATGTAAAGAAAATGTGTGATAGGTGGATATTTTTTAGAGACTCCTAAGATATTCAGAATTGATTTATTTATTTTTGGCTGTTTTGTGCTGTCCTTTATTTGGTTTGTTTTTTTAAGCTGGTAAAATAGTTTTAAATTTAATGTCATGAAACAGGCTCTATGCGTTGAAATTAGCACCGGCATTCTCTCGAAACTGTATGTATGGTTAATATGAATGGTTAATAAATGAGGCGTCCAGCCACTGTGTGAGTTTAAATGCAAACAACAAATGACTTGAAAATACATCTAACATTTGTTAATTTACCAAATGCTCAGAGCAAAGAAAGTGCATAACACAGTTGCCTTCTCTCTCTTACTCTCAAGCACTCAGCTGAGAATATCTGCAGGGCTTCCTCTTCTACTATCAAACAGTTGTTTGTTCTCACTATCAGAACTAATTAAAAATGATCAGACTTGATCCAACTATTCTTTTCACTGTAATTTTTTTT
>NW_005187709.1:284270-294645 GCF_000239375.1 Pundamilia nyererei | reverse complement strand
CGCGCGCATTTTCATGTCTTAGTGAGGAAATCCAATTGACATGATGCTTTCCCTAGGCTAGCATAAGTGAGTGTTGGTCCCCACAAGTATAGTAGCATGCCAATTTTTCTGTCCTCACAAAGATGTCTAAACACACACACAGTTACACATGGTTGTTTGTGTATTCATAATTTATAGATTTTGATCAGACAGAATCTTTGATAAGGTTTACAGACTGGGCTTGCCCAGGCAGAGGGGGAAACAGCAGAAATAAACAATCATAAATATATACATGGTGATACCCACTGGATGCACAGTTAATGTAACGATACTGTTTAAGAGTTAGTTGCTTACTGATTTGTGAACGAGAGACAGCATAGCCAGGAAGTGTGCTGACCCTCAGTTTGCAGTTTCTGAAAGGAAAGACTTACACAGCATTGCACTGTTTTATTTACTTATATATTTATTTATTTGGTGGAATTATTTTAATCTTGAACTGAGCAATAAAATATGAAGCTTGTACATGAGTTCAATAAAGGATGTTTGTATTCACTCATTTGTCTGCTTTCCCAGGTGGTTGGCTGCTAGTCTATTCTTTACTTCACATCCACCTTCCCATGCTGTAAAACCTGATGCTGACACCATCGCTGTACTCTTTCTGACATCTTTCTGCCTGCCTTCCTCAAGCCAATCAGCCTCCGCTCTGGGTACTTTACATCTTACTGCTCATATTTCATTCTCACTTGCAGACTCCTTCATGGAACCCACCTCCTCACTATCTCCAATTCATGCAGGTCACTACATCCAAGCCTTCATCTTATCTTCGCCACCACCAGCGTTTAGGGTCCTGCCCTAATTCCTATCACAGCTGGGATTTCATTCTGATGTGATGGGCCATCGGAGTCTAATTGCTAAACAGCATAACTGAATTCTATATATCAATAAATCATGCTCAGTTCTTTCTAAGGATCTTTCCTTATTTAACAATGATCTGCTATACTTCGATCTGTTTATGCACCTACAGAATGTCAGATATGTTCACCAACTATTTTCCAAAACTCCTCTTTGATGCAGCTTGTAGACAAAATGAAATAAATGTGAAAAACAGGACAGACAATTAACCTAAGATTCTTAAGATTCTTCAGCATCTCAATGGGAAGCATGTGGGAAAGTCTCTCAGCATGCATCAAAGTAACAAAATCATGGAAATTAACCGTGTTTGCATGTCTTTCTGCGTTTTTATGCAGAAAGACATTGATTATGTTCTACAGTCTTTCCACTCATGTCATAAACATGTGTAGAATTTGAATCTGCACGGCTTAAACATATCTTATCAGTGAACATGATTGACAAACGAGAGGCATTGGTCATTAAATGCATTTATTTGTAGATTCCTGATAAATGGGTTCTTCACATGATACAAGCGGATGACAGCAGGCCAACTTGCTGTTTAGCTGCTTTAATCTCAGTTGGAAAACCCCCCCGAAATAACACTGAATATCATAAATAAAAAGAGCCTTGAAGCAGAGGAGAAGCAAAACAGACCCTTGTTTAACTCACTGACATTTGTATTCTAGATGTAGAGTTTTTTATCAACATTCTTCATTAACCATTAACACTAAACACTGAGGCAAAGACAGGGATATACACACACGAAGACAGCAAGATTGAGTGATGTACACGAGTATGAGACAGAGGGAGCAAGAGAGAGATTGATAGGAAAAGTAAATCTGTGCCAAAAATAAAGACTAATCCAAACTGAGTCTGATGGATAAGTTGGTAAATTGAGTAAACAAAGTCCCCCCTCTCTTCATTATGAGGTGCCAGGAAAAATCTTGTCATACAAAATGGAATCTAGAACAAGTCAGTTTGGTTCAGATGGGGATAATGTTGGATAAATATAAGCACCAGTAAGAAGGAGCAAAAATATAATAACAAGAAATCTACCCAACAAATGATGATCTCAACTCAATTTGACAGGCTTGTAGACATAGTTTTTTTTTAAAAAAGAAAAGAAAAGAAAATTTTAAAAAATAAACACCAGCTAGTGTACAAGGGAATGAAAGAGACAGAAAGATGTGAAGTAAAGAATAAAAGAAAATGAACAAAGAATAAAAAAGGCAAAATAATGAGACTGAGGCAGGAGAGAATGTGAAGCCGATAGATTAATTACTATAAGAGAAATGGGTTATGATAAATCTTTACCCTGAGTAGAAACCAAAACCTCTGATGCAAAGGAAGGCCAGGAGAGCCAAAGACCATTTTCACAAATTTAAGTTATTATTGACAGTCTAAGAATGAAGCACGACCCTCTTCAGAATAACACAAATATGAAACTGGAGACATTTCAAATTGCCTGATGAGCAGCAAGATGTATTAACATAGGAGGGTCTCTTCTATTTTAGTGTCCCGGTAAGACCAGATTATCTGCAGAGAATACCATAAAAAAAAGGGTACTTTCAGCCTGTCAAAATGCATGTCACTTTTGACATCGTCAAAAGTGGAATTTTTAGACATCATCTTCATCCTGAAAAGAAAACAAGAACAACAGATGACAAAAGAATCACATGATAAAAGCGAGAACGCTAACAGCAGTCAGAGGAAGCCTGAGAGAGCAGGTAGAACAGCTACCAACAGTTTGTGACCTTTTTCATTTATACTGCCTCTCATATATGTCTGCTAGCTAACCTACATTGTGTATTTTTTTAGTTTGTTTATAGTTGAGATTTTAAGCAGTTGGCTTCAGCTGAAACTTGAAGCTCGGGACTGTTGCCAAGGTGTTTCTGCAACTGTCTGAAAAAAGAACCTGATTATCTCACTCTCACACACAAACACACACAAACACAGATGCCATGTAAAATACATGTAAAAACTGTGCACTTACTGTGAGGGAACAGAAGAATGGTGATGTTTATTGTTATGTATGTATGTATTTATGCTGTTAAGTTAGCTTATTTCTTTTTTTTTTTAGCAGTGTTGACTTTTGAACACTGAAACGCATTAGCAACACAAAGCTGGAAAGAAGTCTGTTTATTCCCCGCACGCACACACCTCCCATTTACTGGATCCCTTTGAGGAGAAACTGAAGGGGAAGGAGACATGTGGCAGTGGCAGAAAAGATCATATGGCATCTGCTCTAGTGTAAAATCTTAATATGGGGTAGAGTATTGGCACCCATCGCCTCACTAGCATTGACATGCTGTCAGAGTTGTTCTGGCAGAACACTAAGTGGAGCACACTTGTCCAGCACTGTTCCCATGAGTGTTGCAGCATGTCCCTTCCCACTTGCCATCCACCCTGGACCACATTAGCAATGCTGTTATAGAAATGCGAGAACACAAACATGGTAGAGCAGATCTGTTTATCAGATCTTCAGCCAAAGATCTGGTGAGACGCACTGCTGCGGCTCAATTGGTAAGGAAAAAAGAACTAGAGCAATGAATAGGCAGCACAGTCATTTCCAGAGATCACTAAACGGCAGGGGTCCCTGGCATAGACCAGAGGGAAGTTGTTTTTTTTCTTATTAATATTCTTCTTTTAAATCATGATTACAATATTATCAACAAGTACAGCTCTGTAATTACAAGGAAAAACACACTGTGACCCTTTGGCACAACTTGAAAATATGGCTAAAAACACATTGCCTGCTACTATGATATCATATGTGTAACCAATGCACAAGAACATTTCTCATAATGAGAAGCCTCAAAGCCTTTATTAAAAATGAAACACACACACACACATACACACACACCATACATATATGGCTAAACAGGGCTGACTCAACATTTCAGCATTAAAACTGGTTAAGGACAGATTATTACAAGACTTATCCATATGAGAAAATGTTAACACGAGCTGTGTTTGTTAGTCAGGCTGTCGTTAAATCAAAAGGACTCTAATACTACTGTGTGAATTCATAGCTATTTTTCAGAAATTGTTCATCTGACATCATTATTTATAACCTTGCTGGTAGGCTCAACCAGATAACAACAACTGTTACTTTTATTGCTTTGTAGTAAAATTTACAAATATAACCTTGATTAAGGTTTTGTGAACAATGTGACAGGATAGGTAACATGTGCATAACAAATAATAAGCAAAAATAGAAAAAGGCTTAGTGCAGGTTTGTAAAACAAAGCAACTGATTTAGTTGAAAAGACTCCTTATCCCCCCCTAGCCAAGAATGTCCTACAGTGTGGACATTTGGTCACAAAATTGAAATTCTGCTCTATATACTTTATCAATCCCATTCAATTGGGGGTGGAAAACACAATCTGTTCGTCTTAAAATAATGCTAAATTAATTTTTATATTGGTCCCACGGCTTCAGGTGAACAGATGTGATGTGTTTTGCTATCATTTTTCCATATAAACTATTATTAAACTTTTAAAATCATCAGAGAAAAGCAGAAGCTTAAATGTTTCAAAGACCCACACAAACATGCAGTACTCCATACTCACATATGTACAGTAATGATTCAATTCAGTTCAGTTTAATTATATTTATATGGCACCAAATCACAATAACAGTTGCCTCAAGGTGCTTTAAGCTGTAAGGTAAAGACCTTTCAGTAATACAGAGAAAAAGAAAAACTCCCTTTCAACAGAAGGAAACCTCTGGGAGAACCAGGTTCAGGGAGGGGTGGCCATCTGCTGCGACTGGTTGGGGGTGAGGGTGGGAAACAGGACAAAAGACACACTGTGGAAGAGAGTCAGAGATTAATAATAACTCATGAGTAAAGTCAGAGTGGCGTATAAACACATGGTGAGTGAAAATACGTGAGAAAACTAGAAACGCTCAGTGCCTTATGTGAAGCCCACAGCAGGCCAAACCATTTGCAGTGTAACTACAGGAGGATTCAGCCTGACCCAGCCCTAACTATAAGCTTTACTAAAAAAGGAAAGTTTAAAGCCTAAACGTAAAAGTAGAGAGGGAGTATATGATGTGCTGAATTTCAGTTATTTGGGATCCCCATTTGTTGTCATAAAAAGCACGCAGAGTGGATGTAGTCGAAAAAAACAATGAAGCTCCAGCAGAACTACCAAAAAAAATCTGCATTCTATCTGAACGCCACCAGATGGCGATAGCTGTAGCTGCAAAATGACTTTCTATAAAAGTCTATGGGAAAACATATTTTAACTACCTACGTTTTTGGGCTCAGTCGCTAATCTTGGATCATACTGAAAAAAAAAAGTATTCGGTAAATCCTTGGTCATGTTTTTTTGTTTAAATGGAGGAATATCTGTAGTGTGAAAATCAACATTCGTTGGCTAATGAACTTTTCTCACAAGCCTTTAGCCATTGAGCATACAGTTTCACTGCCAGACCCAACTTTCTTTGTCTCACTCAGTATTTTGCAACCAAGATAGTGACATAATAAATATTAATCTTTAGAGTTTAAAATATAATTTCAGAAACCAATGGGTGACACCACGGTAGCATCATCCATCTTTTTTATTTTTATTTTTATTTTTTATTAGTCCTTTATTTATCCAGGTAAAAAATCTAATTGAGATTAAAAATCTAATTTCTAAGAGAGACCCTGGCATCATGGCAACAAAAGTCAAAATACGTGTATTTTTATACTGGCTATTGTAGTCAATGCCATGTTCTGGCCCACTTTTAATCAAACTTTTTAAATTCGACCTAAACATATCATTGTCCATGTGTTGGGTTTTTGGAGGACTGCATAGAAGCCTGGTTGCATAGGTTGAAAAACTATTTACACTTTAGCTAGGAAAATTCATAAACAAGCACCATGAAGTAGAACCTTGTTTTACAAGCTTCTGTCTTGTTTAGCTTTTTGAAAAGAAACAAGTTAAAACTTACATTTTACTGTCAAACAACAGTGGAATCATGAGTAGGCTTAGAAGTCAGCTTAAATATGTTTCACAGAAGAAGACAACTGGAACCCAGTGACTCTGTTTTGGAGCTTAGAAATATGTCATTAAAATTTGTAAATGTGCCTTGATTTAATCTTCGCTTTCATGTGGGAGAAGGAAGCAATAACATTACATCAGGGAGAGAACATGCTGCAAAAAGCGCACATTGTTCTAACTGTTCAAGTTGTGAGAGCGCTGTACTCAGTATGTTTTGGAAAGCTAAATGCACAGAACAATTTGCTTACATAATGTGATATGAGTCTCCCTCATTTTCCAAGTATACTGTACAGTCAGAACTCAATTTCCAAAAAAGTTAAATAACAACAAAATGCAGTGAGTTTAAAAATCTCATAAATCCATGTTTTATTCATGATAGAACTTAGAAAATATAGCAAGTGTTTAAACGTACAAAATGTACCATTTTAGGAATTTGATGGCAAAAAGATGTGTTGGTGTTCAAAAGCCCCAATGTACCCTCACACCATCAGAGACTCGTTTTTTATAACTATGTGGTGATATCAAGTTGAATGGTTCCTTTGCTCTTTAGTCCAGAGAATATTGTGTCCATGTTTTCAAAAAAGAATTTCAAATTGTGATTTGTGTTACCACAACAGATGAAATATTCAGTGTTTGCAATTTTACACCAAAGAAGCTTCAGCTCTTTCTTTTTAGTGCCACTTACCTATCCAGCCTTTGTTGCTCCGTCAGACATTGCTGAAATGTGTTGCTCCCTTCAAATTTAAAATGGGATCATATTCTTTCAGAAAATAGTACATTTAAGGCGTTTGAAGTATTTTCTGTGTTGTTTTGCCCTATGGGTTTATGAGATTAGCAAATCTTGCAATTAGCATTGTGTTTTTATTTGGATTTTATACAGCAACCACAAACTGGGTTTTATAATGATAGCACCTCTTTTTGAAGATGAAAATATTCATATTCCATTAGCTTGTGGCTACCAAGTTAAGAACCACAGTTATAGCCAATTATATAAGGTTTTGTCACACCATTGCCTTCTGGTAGTTTTGAAGCACCGCATGTAGCCATTGCTTTAGGAAGCCATTAATGTTTCCAACATGAAAGAGATGTTGTGCATGCTGCTGGAAAGGACACTTGTTTTCTTCAATGTCGTTTTTTCATCAGCACATGCAGTATGTTGTTCCAACATACCTGCTGTGAATCCAAGCTGAATTTAGCTGCCATCTATGACAAAAAAAGCAATTTACTTTCAGAGCCTTCTTTCAGACCCTACTGCCAGTGAAAAACTGATACTTAAACAACAGATGTTTGGCAAAGTCCAGGCATACTGTATTACAACAGTGAATAACAGTATAAACGACAGACGGCTTAAAGTGGATGAGTAAAGGGAAAGACTGATTTACAAAGTCAGATAAATAATGTCATTTTTGTTGATGCCGATAAATAATATAATCCCTGTTGATGTCAGTGTGATTGGCTATAAATATAACATCCTGATGGTACAGTTTCCTGGTGCTGCTTTGCTTTGGACCTTTTAACCCCCCCACAACAGCTCAATGACGCAGCTCCCTGGGAAACAAATTGCATCTCTGTTTGTCATTATCACATTGACTATGCATCAGCTGTCAACAAAGGGCCACAGTACGCATTTGCTCACACACACATACACACCCTCATCGTCTTTATTCTACTTGACTAATCTCCAAACAAAGCTGTGAATGTTAGCCTCTAAAATCCTTTCACTTTGAATTTGGTTGAAAAAAATCCCTGGAGAAGAGCTAAGAAGGACGATGCAGGCAAAGAAAGAGATGAAGAGACGAGCGCTGGCCAACTCCTACTGAGACCCTTTTGATAGATTCAGTTTGTTCGAAGAGGGTTTGGTTCATTTGAAAATATCTCCCCAAAAGACTTTGGGTATTTTCTGTTTCTATTTGTATGTGACTCTATCTTTGCTCTGTGGTGCATACTACATGCATATTGTACATGTGCACATTATTGTTGTGTTTGAACAAGATAATGGCTCCACTGTGTTTTGTGTGCGTTTGTGTGTTTGGGTAGTCCTCATTATCTGGATGTTGGAGTTCTTATTGTGTAATCTTTCTTGTATCCTTTAAAGAGCTATTAGATTACCTTGATGTTTTACAATACAGTAAATTGGGATTACTGGAATCCCGGGACTAATACGATTAAGCTTGCTTTTTCACTGTTTAAAAGTGTACATAGTGTCAGATTGTACAGCTCCCGACAAAGCAAGGGAGTCCTGGTTTCAAGCCCTCAGCATGGCAAATAAATAATTAGACCCCCGTGCTTTGGGTCCACATGTAAAAGAACTGAACTCCAAAAGGATGAACTTTATATTTGTTTAGAGGTTCTACCTCTTGCTTCTACAAAAGAAGAGAAGAGAAGAGAAGAGTTGTAATTAGTGAAACTAGGACATATGTATGAGGTGACAAGAAGTGACATTGAGCTTGGGAACAGAAAATATACAAGGAGCTTCTGAGGTTTTGCATGAAAGTTCAGATTCTGTTTCTGTCATCTTCAGCCTAATTAAGTATGTGTGTCACATTGTGAAAGACGTGGGCTGAACTTTATTTCCATACCTGCTTGAGTTTTACAGACATTTTTTTCTGTAGGATAATTGTCTTCACAGATTTGGTTCTGATGAGGTTTTATCGGCCAGCATAAGCACGGGAACTCTGTGTGGCTGTCTTGGCTTTCTTTAAGAACAGGAATAGGCTGGTTTACACACTCATAGAAACTGTACACACTGTAAAGCTGTATATTGGCTTGACTCAGCTGTTCCTGAAACCAGTCTTTATAAAGACACTGGCCTTATTGATTCACTTGCATTCTGTAGGCTGATGAATACCAATCCACTGAGGAAACTGTTCAGGTGCTGTTTATTTTCTGAATGTGTTCTGTTACACATGCTACACTTACTGGCTTTGTGCTTTGCCCTTTATTTCTATCTTTTCTCCTATGTCCTCCACTTTCTTTTCTTTTTCCCTCCCTTTTCACTTCTTTTCCTTATCTCTCTGCTCTCTGTTTTCTTTTTCGCTAATCTGCCCCTCCCCACCTGTCAACTCTGGCATTGTTAAACTGCACGTATACTAATGTGAATAATAAAATCAATACATAAATAAAGAAAAGAAAGGACTAACAAGAGAAGCTTATAGAGAGTTTATAGAGTTCCTCTTGGCAAAGCAAATGTGTTTGGCACAACAGTGCATTCAGATCATGATTCTGCTCACTAACGCTGCCAGGCACAGCAGGTTTAAAAAAATAATAAATAAATAAAACACAAGTGGCAGCCGTTTGCTATAAACCAGCTTTAAAGGTTGTCAGTCAGTCATGGGTGTCAGACTGATGGTCAGCGCTCTTGCAGGCTGACAAAATCCATGCTGGATGTGCCAGCCCAGTGCTGTCCCCTAATATTGCATCATTCCATGACATAGCCTACACTCTGCAGTCACAATCACCATGCACAACAGCGTGCCAGTATAATGAAGCCAATGGGGACAAGTGCAACAAGTGGTTTAGCTAGGCCTGCTAATGTTCCTTGGTGTCACAGACATCTGCTCCTAGAGTTGACAGGACTCACATGGATCACTTACTTGACACTCATAGGTTACAGAGCCTGGCCAGTGAACTGGAGCTACGGTGTATGGTGAGAGAATTTTAGAGTGTACCCTTGGCTGCGACTGTGATAGTTCAGTCATTGAACCCTTTGTTTTTGTTATCTTTTTTTTTTCAACTGCAGGACCCACATTAACAAACTTGAGTTTGTACTTATGGGAGGGAGTGCTACAGCCCAAGCAGGCCTGCATGTTGTGTGGGTGTGTTCTGTGTCTCTGTTGAACTCAGACACTGTTTTCCATGAGGAGCCAGTGTGCACCTGGCCCCACTCTGCAATCAGCAAACAAAGGCTACTTGGTCGGTTTGTGTGTGAACAAGCCCTGAGAGTGGAGAACTGTGGTGATGTGCTTTGAGTTTCCGTGCTTCAGACTAGTGGTGCTGCTAGTGAGCAGTTTGGGTTTGATGACAGCAGAAATATTTTTATTTTATTTAACCTCTTCCCTTTCAGGATATCTTTGTTTGCTGTTACAGTTGCATTGCAGTCTCTTTATGCTTGGTCATTTGTAATAAAAGCCTATTATTATCATTGTTACAAAATTCTCAGCTTTTTTTTCTTTTCCTAGTTCTTACTGTTGTTGCTCCCCCCATCTCCTAGCCCTTTTTGGGGATGGGGGGGGTTTCTTTCTTTTGTACCATGAGTTCAGACGCGCAAGGAAGTGTAGAAGTTAGCGCTGCCTCACCGTAAGAAAGTTCAAACATTATGATTGGTGGAGGCCTTTGCCGTGGGAATTTTGTGAACATAGAGGGAAATCTTGTGTGCAACCATGCCATCCCACCGCCATAAATAAAAGAAAGCTTAATAGCCTCTCATTTCTATCTATCTATCTATCTATCTATCTATCTATCTATCTATCTATCTATCTATCTATCTATCTATCTATCTATCTATCTATCTATCT
>NW_005187709.1:276770-284177 GCF_000239375.1 Pundamilia nyererei | reverse complement strand
GGCCAGTCAAGTTCTTTCACAGTAAACTCATTTATTTTTTACAACTCAGTCAGCCATATTGAGCTGTCACACACCAAGTCAACATTTTATTTTTTAAAGATTTTTTTTAAGTTATTCACTTCAGTAGGATTTTTTTCCCCTATTTTTATGTTAATGCTTAAATTCAAAGTCAATATGTGCAGTAGTGATGATTGTGCTATGTATAGATAGATAACTTGGATGCTTTAATCAAACTTCAAAGTGACATGGTTTTCGCCTCTAGGTGACACCAACAAATTATAATACATCTGTTTCTGACCCCCTGACAAACTGAAATTTTGCTAACCCCTTTAATAAACTAAAATCTTTGAAGTACAAAGCAACATGATGGCTTGAAAACAGTCATTTTTTAGCCATCTACAAAAAAACATGTGAAATAATTTACAATTGTTTCTTTTGAAGTAGATGACCACATGAACGTGTTAAATAACTCAATTAGATTGCAGGTGTGAGTCTAAACCTTTGATTTTTTCCTGTATTTACCCCCTGCAGTCCGTCAGACCTGCTGTGCAACCTTATACTCCCCCAAGCCATTGCACTTGTTTAGAGGAGTGTTAACTTATTGTAATGTGAAATTTAAGGAATTCAAATAAAAGCCTAACTTTCTTTAAAAATGTCAATGTGAAAACAGTATTACAACTGCTATTCTTACCTTTTGAAGGTTCAGTTTTAATGATCTGCTTTTAACTCCATGCAATTTAAGTATCTAATGACTATAATTTAAAAACTAAAATTAAAGAATGGTTTAAAATTGGAAAAAGATTTAAAGTTAAAAAAATCCACCTCCATTTGGTTGGATGAAGCAGCATTTTTAAATTGGTTCTGGAACTATTATAGCGCTACAACTAAATTGTAATTTTAGGCACTAAATCCCACACTTGCCTAGATATCTACAGTAAATGACTGCACGTAGTCCTAGCATTTACAAAACCTCTTTAGGTGTATTACAGCACAACTGCTGGATTGAATTAGGAGGGTTCCGAGATTTGTATCAGAAGCTAATTGAGATACATTGATTATCTTGTGACAATGTCAGTCATAGTGTCCATGTAAACATACTGGAAGTAGGAGAGATGAGAAGGGCATCACTAAAATGTCAAGGTTTGAAAGTGTTTGCATTCAGCAGTGGCAAGGACCACCAGCATATTGGACATAACTTTCTGAATTGTTAACTATGTGAATAAATGTAATAATTACTAAAGTCTCAGTAAACTCAATTAATTTCAATTCAAGTTCATTTCAATGAACATTCAGGTAAAGACCCTACAGTATTCTGGAGAAAACATTTGGGTCAAAATCAAATGACCCAAATGTTACTAGTTTCTATGATTTATCTACTTAGTCACTGAGGATAGAATAAGGACATCACAGTAATCATGATCAGTGTTGGTCAAGTTACTTGAAAAAAGTAATCAGTAACTAATTACTGATTACTTCCCCAAAAAAGTAATGCCGTTACATTACTGATTACTTATTTTCAATAGTAATTAATTACTTAGTTACTTAGTTACTTTTTAAAAACACGATTTACAACCTGGTGATAAAGCAATAGATCTTTCAGCCCAATTCTACTTGTTCTGCATAATCCATCATACAAAGTGTAATCAAATGGAAAAGTCTCTTTTTAAAACTTGTTTTATTAGTTTTAATCTTTTAAAAAATGTAATTATATGCGACATTCTCTGACTGGAAGAAATTTGTTTAACATTTAAACCTATTTTCTGCACATTCCAAATTTTTGTGTTTACACTCACTCTTTCAAATAGATGCAAGTAAAACACAGCAGAAAATAAATAAAATCAAAGACTAGCAGTACTGTTGCTCTATTTTCACCTGTAAAGCAGGAGTGGGGTAGGTGGAGGTTTGCCCTGGTGCAGGTGTGCCGCAGCGGTCAGTTGAACAATCCATGAGTTTCTCTGTGAATTTCCCATTAGGTCGTAGCGCACTCGGTGCTTGTTTGGAAGTTTAGGGGTTTTTTGCTGTAAAAAGAAGTTTTCTTCCCACGCACAGCGGACACTAATGTTTTTGTCACTTTTTATGGAATCAAACTCAAAGTAAGGTCAGTACTTCCACGCTTTAAACGCTGCACGCTCATACTCTCTCCCGCACTCCATATATGATCCATGGTTGATCTGCACACAGCTGTTGTCACGAACGTCGCACTCGCTTACGTCACTGTCATGAGACATTCTCGCAAAAAAATCACGGTTTTAGTAACGCAGTATCGCAGCGTTCCTACGGGAAAGTAACGGCAATCTAATTACCGTTTTTGCAATAGTAATCCCTAACTTTACTTGTTACTTGAAAAAAGTAATCGGATTACAGTAACGCGTTACTGCCCATCTCTGATCATGATGGCATGAAAGTTCACCACTTTACCTTTATGAAGGACAGGATCACCTTTCTCCAACTGCAAGACAGTAAGTGCCACAAACTGATCCCAATGACACGATCATAAGAATTTATTGTGATGTTTTACTTCACTTAAAAGGCGTCTACAGTGTCAGCCAAAGCCACTTCAAACTCAGCAGTTAACCGCAATTTGAACTCTTGAAGACAACAAGTCAATAAATCTGCAAAGACATGTTCAGTGAAGGAAACTGGCAGCTGTACTTTTTGTCACCTTGACAGATGAATGACACGTCTCCTTGTTATCCCTCTGAACGTCTTTTACTTTTATCAGCTTCGTACCTCTATCTTATCCCCTGTACCTCTGTTGTCAATTGTCTTTATTTCCGTCTCTTGCACCGAGTCTCACTCGTATTCTACATCTAACTCTAATGAATTCTTCCTGGTACATTTAATTTTTTTTTATTCCCAGCTGCCCTCTTTTTATTCCTCTTGATATCTTCTTTGTGTTTTTGTCGTCACATCTGTTTGGTTAGTTGAGGACGTGGTACAGCGTCGTGTCTCAGGCCACTGGAGGACTTTTAGAAGTCAGCAAGAGAGAGTCTACGGCGGTCCCCTGGGTTCCTGTGTGCGCGCACACACACAAGCAAATTCACACAAATTCAATCACACACCAGTGTTAAGCTCTCAAATTCCCCTCAAAGAGTCTCACTCCCACAAGGCCACAGAGAGAAAAACAAAGAGATGGAATGTTTTCTCTATCCTCCCCTTTCCATCTCTTTCTCTCCTACTCTGGCTATAGTCTTCAGTCGTTCTCTGCAGTGCAGTACAAACATGCAGAGTGATCAAAGAGTCTGGGGGTGTCAGAATCGAGGGACAAAATGGACGTGTGTAGAAGACAAGATAAGAAAAGAAGTTGGGGGAACACAGCTGTCAATCAGACATTCAGTCAAACTCCGTGGAGTTTCTATCCCAGTGGCACACCTGCGGACTTCTGAGCTTACCTGCATGACCATCAGTGTATTAAAGTTGTTACAGTTGTTACCTTTGCTTTGTTTCAAGGTCCATGCTTTGTTCTTTGTTTGTAATTGAATTAAAAAAAAATCTTGAGATAATTAATTAATTAACCTTATTACCATGGTAAAGGGAATGAAGCCACTTTTCCCTGTGTCACTGAAGCACAGGTCTATTTGTGCGAAGATAATCTACTGTTAGTATGTGAATCTAGTTGTGTTTACCTTCAAGCCCAACCTTTCGTGAAGTCAAATGAAAAGTATCCATTCATCCATTTTCTTATCTGCTTTTCTAACTTGGGGTCACAAGGAGACTGGAGGTTATCTCAACTGTTTCAGTGTGAAGGATGGGGTACACCCTGGACAGGTTACCAGTAGCTCCCAGGGCTGACATAGAAGGGCAGATAACATCACATGCTCACACCCACAGCTACGGCCAATTTAGAATCACCATTTAATCTAACAAGCATGTCTTTAGGATGACTACAACTTTATACCCTCAGTAAAAAGTGTCTTTTTTTCCCCTATTTTTAAATATAGCTTAAATGCTGCTACTGGAGATTAATAACCTCAAGAAAATGTGTACGTGTAGGTTTGCTTAGGGGAAAAATAATAATAATACGGCAATAGTTTTAGTCCCGATGGTTGCTGTGTGAACCATGGAGTCACAGCGCCCTCTTCTGGATCCAGCTGAAAATAGATGGACACAGTTGAGACATTCACTGCATTTGTGTATACTCAACTACAGGCAATGCAAAGATCTGGAAGAGTCATACTTATTTTTAACCAAAGACAATTTTATTTTGATCAGCCTTTAATAATTGGAGATAATTACAATAAGTCTGATAAAAATGTAGGGTTTTTTGCAACATTTAAGACACAAAAATAATTCTAATAAAAATAAAATGTTAAATTAATACAAAAATGTATTTTTATCCCTATTGTTTTACACAACTAACTGTATTTCAATTAATAACCCTGGTCCTTTTTTCTCTGTCTCCCCCATCTTTTTAGGCTGCAGACAGGAAGGCTCTGTCAATTCAGTGGGAATAAGTAGACTGATAAAATCTCAGTGTCTCTGTAGTATGCACTGAGTTTATTAAAAATAGCATTTAAGGTAAAATAGCTTGGGTGTTTAGGGTTGGGTTTTATCTGTTTATTATAGTTTTAAAATGAATGGTTTAAAAGAGATTTACCAGTTATGTTCCAAAAAATTGATTCTGTTCATCTGGACGTAGTGTTTTCAGTGGGAAAAACACTCTACAAATTTTCACCTTTGCAAATAAATGTGACACAAACTAAAACATATAGATTGTATCATGGTTTAATTTACATTGCATACTTACATCTGTCCTGGGGATCAGGTGTTGGGTTACCTGAAGAAAGGTCAGACTTTTAGTGGAGATGAAACGCAGGCTGGGTTTGCTCATCCATCCAGAATTGTGTGATTCAAAACTAATAATAAATATACATGTAAGTGTCTTCTCTCTTTCTCTCTCTTTTTGAGCAGGTTCATACATTTCATTGCATTATATGGTAATTTGAAAACGTTAACACTACATTAATCCCAGTTATCCATTAGTGAGCTACCCATGTGCAAAATCACTGGTAGGAGAATTAAAAATTGGAGTTTATGCCTCTGTAATGTTATTTACACATATCTAGGGAGGAATTTCACTGGAGCAGCTCAAGAAATACATTTATTATTGACAAATAAACACCCAAGGCTAAATATCTATGGGTTATGTTTTTCTTTTTCCAGATTCTGATTGTCAGTTTGTGTGTCATATGGTCGTGTGGTACTAACAAAACCTTGGAGAAAAAACTTTCTTGGGGAAAGTGTGCTGAGTGCAGCTGCAAGTATAGCTTTTGTCAAAAACAAATTCATTGTAAGTGTACAATATACTTTACTTGCCTGCTTTTGTGCCAGAACATTAACATGCATCGATTATAGTGCTTGTTTACTTGTATTATTTATTTCAGTCCTGTGAAAAAAAGTGGATGAATTTCATTTTTAAGACCTAAAATATTTACTCTGCATACTTTACCAACATCTGAGACTGTTTAGTCTAGTACCTCCACAGATCCCTACCTTTGATGTACATAACACCAGCAACAGCCAGGACAGTGGGGATGCACTCTTGTACAATATCGCTGCTGCCTAGCAACAAAAGGCCTCTCTTTATAGCAGCATTTCTTCTCACTGCAGACAGAAAGAGAGAGAAACAGAAAAGAAAAAACAATAATTTCTTTTACAATTCTGTTTGTTGCTTTAATAGCTTTAGTTTCAAAGGCTCTTTATTTTTTGTAGCTCTGTAAACAAATGTTTGCTACCAATCAATATTGTATGCAACATTTTTCATTCTTCTCTCAAGTATATGAACAGATACTCATGTACGTGTATTCTCGTAAAACCTGAAATACCGATTCAACTTCCTTACACAAGAAAAAGTGAACAAATAAATGTTCCAAAATGTACTTATTGTTTAAAAATAAAAATGGTTATTTGGGGGACATTCCTTCCAGCTATTTTGTGCAAAGCCAACTGAACCTTGTGCCATATTAATATGATAATAAAATATTAATACAAGGGAATACAAACTTTAATTCAACATAAATTCTAATGTATTTCTTCAGCTTCAACGCAAGCATGAAAATAAATAAATAAATAAGAAACAAAACTAGCTTTATTAGATTTTTCCTGCATTGTAAATGTGACTGCACATCCAAACGGAACAATATACAGCAGTCAGGGCTTCAACCAGTAATACTAACTTACACCATGAGGCCAACTTCTTGAATTTGAGACGTGGTGAAATCCTAAGACTGGCTGAGGTAGTGCAGCATGGGGAAAACAATCACTCAGAATAAATCATAATCATTTCTGTTGTGAGGTCCAGTAGACTTGTTTGTTTATTTAGCCATAACAGCTCAATAACATCTGCCTATCATGGCCGATTTCTCAAAACTAGACAGTATAAAGCCAGTGTTAATGTAACTGTTTATGTTTATTAAGATCCCCAATAACTGCAGCAATGCAGCAGCTATTCTTCCTTCTTCCTGGCGTTGCAACTCTTTACATTTTAACAATGCATTATAAGACAGACACACATATACAGTGTAACTAAACATATACACAACACAAAACTGCTCCATATAACACAAATTAGGCCTCTTATCAGGATAAGCACTGATAATACAACATTTAAAAAACATAAGACTAATGTACTGTCATTACTACAGCACACACGCCCATTTTTCAAATTCATATTACCATTTTTAACACCGGTCAAAAGTCAGACCAAATAAATATTGTTTTAGAAGTTTCTTGTATTATCTGTATTGGTAAAGTCCATTCTTCCATAGCCCTGTACAAAACTGTTCTTTTGATTGAACTGGTTCTTGCTTTGGGTAATAAAAATATTTTTCCTGTAGTCTGTCTAGTACAGTATTCCTTTCTGTTGATACTTCAATTCAATATTTTATACAACATGATGGTGCCTTTGTAACAATAATATTTCTAATAAATACAATTTAAAAAATAAGCAATCTATATTTAACAATTAACCAATTAAGATATTTATGCACAATATTTGTGTTATATCCACAACAAAGGATCATTTGTACTGCTTTATTTTGTGCCATTTGCAATTTCATAATCTGCTCCATTGTACTATCAGACCTGCCGGGTAATAATCAACATTAGACAATCAAAGACCTTACATGGCATTTAACTATTGAAATACTCTTATTTTAGCAACAAAATTATTAATGTGCTCTGTCCAGGACACTTTACTGTCTAAAGTTACACCCAGGATCCTGGTCTCATGGACTGGGTTAGCAGGTGCACCATTAATAGAAACCTGCAAAACTGGATTCTTACTAATAGAATGGTTAGAGCCAATTTCCATACGACTAGTCTTAGATACATTGAAAATCTATTTATTATCCACTATCAATTTAACTATTAATTGTATCTATCTTTAACTCTTTTTTAAATGCCATA
>NW_005187709.1:270294-271473 GCF_000239375.1 Pundamilia nyererei | reverse complement strand
AACATCGGAGATCTCTGTCCAGAAGAGCGCAGTCCTGGGAACAGCTAAGATACTGCGCAGGACCCTCAAGCTCTTAGGCCTCTGGTAGAGGACCCGAGCTTGAAGGATAAACCGCCCGCAGGGGCGTGCTGGGTGTGTGTGGTTAAATCACCTGCATACATAGACATGGTTGCCTTATTGAGGACAAATGGCATGTCATTTGAAAAAAATAGTACAAAAGAGTGGTCCAAGATAACTTTCTTGGGGTACTCCACAATCTACAACATTAATGTCTGAATATGGTCCCTGTATCCCTATGTGTTTCCATACACATAGGGAGAGACAACCATTCGCACCTATGGACAATTTAGAGTTACCAATTAACCTATCCATGGCTCCATGGCTCCATGGCTTTGGACTGTGGGAGGAAACTAGAGTCCTGGAGAGAACCCACGCAAACACATGGAGTACATGCAAACTCCACACAGAAAGAACCCGGCCTGATGGTGGAATAGAACTCAGGATCTTCTTGCTGTGATGCAACAGTGCTAACCCCCATATGCTAACCACCGTGCTGCCCATTAAGGACAGCACTGTAACAAATCCATAACATTCTAATTTCTTCAATAGTATTTCATGATTGATTATATCAAAAGCAGCTGTAAAAGCCAGCACTACCGCTCCAACTGTTTTCTTCTCTTCTGTACACCTTAACCAATCATTACTCATTTGAGTTAAGGCAGTAGCTAAAGAATACCCTTTTCCATAAGCATCCTGATATTCACTAATTAAATATTCACACTGAAAAAAACATTTATCTGCTCATAATTCTTTCAGTAATCCTTAATAAAACGGGTAATAAACTTATTGGATGACTATTAGACCCACAAAAATGTCATTTACTATTTTCTCGCAGAGGAAAAAAAATACTTCTTACTGCAATTTTCCATGCTTGGCATTCTTTCAGTAAAACTTATCATACATTTATGATATGACAAATGGCCAGAGCAGTCGGATTAGCAGTACTTTAAGCAGTGTCATGTCAATCCAGTCAATACACAGAGGTTTGTTTTACATCTTTTTAACATATTGTCTGTTGTACTTATATTTACTAGGTTAAAGTTTCTCTTTCCTTTTAGGATTTTCTTTTTAATTAGATATAATACCCGCGTGTCTGTTCTAGGCATATTAATTTTTTTT
>NW_005187709.1:267241-269229 GCF_000239375.1 Pundamilia nyererei | reverse complement strand
CCCCTAAAAATTGTCCTTAAGTACAGTAGCAAAATATCTATACTTCTGATTAAGAGTTGATACAGTGGATAATACTCAGTGCTTAGGCTGCAAAATGCAAAGGATCTCTTAACATAACATCTTAACATCTCCTAATATAGCTTAACAACGACTTTGAAGAAGATCTGTGTGAGTTTTATACTACACCTTTCTATGCATCGCCACTTTATTGTGCTTTGAAAGACTGCATTGACCCTGGAGATATGTTTCCGTAGGCAGTTTGACCCTGGTAGGTTTTTTCAAGGCAAATGGGTAAAGGGCCAGTCTTAAACAAGGAAACCTCTGTAAAATTCCAATATATATTTCCCAAGATTATGTTATCAGTGTACCAGCTCGGAGCTAGGCCCAGGAAGAGTCCTCAAAGGACAGTGCCTGGTGGCTGGGCCTTAGCATATAACTCAGCCCAAAAGAACCTCAACCCTTCTCTCCTTTGGCCCCACCAACTGCAAGGGGTTCTGTGCCATGTGGATAGGGTAGTGATCTACTTCATCAGGGTGGCCTACAGTCTTCATTGGATCACTTTGCAAGCAAGTGTGAAGCAGCAACAATGAGAATCAGCATCTCTAAGAGTGAAGCTGAAACAGCTGAAAACATTGCGGCAAAATGTTGAGGAAAAGCACTGAGTTTTTTAAATGGATTAACAATGAGGTGGAGTTGTTGCTGCGATTAACACAAAAGTACAAAGTTGGCAAAGCGAGTGAGAGTTAAAGAACTTGAAGAAAAGCTATCTGAAGCATGTACAAACTGATATTAATCTTTAATAGGGCTGTCAAAATTGGGAGCAAACAAAACAACTGCTGTATAATGCCCTCCGCTATCTTAGTTTAATTGGTCACTTCACTGCATCACATGACTAAAATGTGTCATCGTTTTCAAAAAGTCTCAGTTTTCGCTGTCCACACTGCGACACGAAAGCAGCGTTTTCAAATGTATGCGTTTTCGAGTGTTTTTAAAATGCTGCGTTTTCCTTGAGCGAAAACACCGTCTCAGTGTGTATGAAAGGCCACACAGAGAAAAAGATGCGTTTTCAAACGAAAATGCATTAGTGTGGACGTAGCCTTACACTCAAAAAAAAGAAAATTGGGTGGTTGTTACATTTACAAAAGTCTAACTTGTCATTTGAACAAAATAATTTCATGTTTCTATGGTAAATGCAATTAAATAATGTTGGATCTGCATGAAATTCAAAAACTTAATTTGTTCTTGTTCAGATGACATGATACAATCTAGGAAGAGCGGTTAGTTGCCTGCACTCACGAAATTCACAAGATCACACGAGATTTCAAATCACAGGAAAATCACTGGGGTTATAAGAGGCAGATAACCATAGCAAAATACATGCTATTGCTATTTATTGTGGTTTAAACTGTCAAGGACAAAAACATAGAGACAATTCTGCATGAAGCATAGCTTTCATACTTTTTTATGTTTGGATTGAATAATCATCTTATTGCCCACCTTCTTTGAGTCAATCAGCCATCACTCTGCGTGGTTTAAATCTGTGCTTAGACTCTCATTAGTGAAACCTCATCCAAGTCACTCAGAGCTCCATTTAAGCCCCAATTGTCCCACCACCAATGTCCAGGCTCTTTGGTTCTGCCATGATGGGTCGTCAGACAAACAGACATTTCTATGTGTTTTAATGTGTTTTACCCCCAACATTCCAGACTTTTTCTTCAGCCTAATGCATCTCTTTAGCACCAGCAGCACCACCGCAGCGTACCATTAACCATTAACCAAACCATTAACTTACATTAATTCTGTTGAATTAATGTAAGTGATTGATTTACTGTCAGATGGTGCTGGAGTATGTACACAAGCTGCTCTTCAGATTATCTTCTGAAGCAACATCCAACATCCTGTAAACAATAAAGTCTGGAAATGGCCTGTAAGTATATGGCCTCAATTGAGGCTTTCTACAAAAGTGCTTTCTACAAGTCTCACTCACC
>NW_005187709.1:248848-267219 GCF_000239375.1 Pundamilia nyererei | reverse complement strand
CACACACACACACACACACACACACACACACACACACACACACAAGTAACTGGGGGAGTAACTGATGAAAAAGTAACTGATGAATTGAGTAATCTGGCAGTAGTACTGTCTGCAGGGTAAAAAAAGATAACATGTCTGTGTGGTGTTTGGTTACAGTATGACAGTTTCATAAATGGATTGGATAGCAGCAGACTCCTACCCATGGACATAACTTTTAGTTGACTGTGCTTATACTCTATATATAACTCCCTATTGCTTTGATAAATATGTTTTTAAGTGCTTTTCTGTTGTAGTCAGCAGGGTTGTTATTATAAACACAGAGTGGCAACCAATCTGCTCTCTTCCTTCCAACCTTTTTCCACTCCTAATGGAACAATGTCCATAACCCACTCCCCCATTATTACCCCCAGGGTTCTTAT
Organism: Pundamilia nyererei; assembly: GCF_000239375.1. Classification (NCBI taxonomy): domain Eukaryota; kingdom Metazoa; phylum Chordata; class Actinopteri; order Cichliformes; family Cichlidae; genus Pundamilia; species Pundamilia nyererei. The sequence goes on along the minus strand of NW_005187709.1, from coordinate 266,800 downwards.
GCGCTTCTTGTCTAGGCACCCGCTACCCTCCATCTCAGTCTTTGTTTCCCCAAATTTTCTTCTCTTTCCTAAATGCTGACATTATCGATTTCTTCGGAAAGTTGATATTATCTCTGCTGTGAGGAATAAACTGGCTCCTATTTGCATCCATCTCACAGCCATGTCTTCCTCCAGCCCATCTCCCTCGTTTTATCAAACATACGCCGCACTTGATGCTGGCCTCTCCAGTTTGTATCCATAGCAGCAGATGACATAGCAGGTGAAAAGATGAGTGAATGTGACCAGGGGGTGTTTGCCTCTTTTATTTCCCAGCATCGTCTCCAGCCTACCACAAAGGTAAGGCTGGATGGAGAAATGGATTAAAGGATGGTCGATTTTTGTTTTATTAATTCATTTATTTTTTGTTTCTCTACGTGACCGCTTCTTTTTTTGTGAGGGCAAAACACAATAAAACGCATAAATGTGTTTATTTTATGTGTATTTATTTATTTTTCTAATGATAGGCTTCAATTTAAGCTTTGTTATTCATGATAATAAATGATCATAAAAATACGTAACATTTTTTCCTACTGAGCCTACAATCATTTAAATGTCCCTGTCATTTTGATGTATACGAAATTGAAGTATAAAACGCCAGAGTTAATTTTGCTAAAGTGAAAATTACATATTTTCCCCACCAAAGTCAGTACATGTATCCAGTAAGAAGAAGAAGAATCGTCGTCCATCTATTTATCCTTGAGCTTACTGCCTTGTTTTAGGCTATATTTACCATTTCTGACAAATGGTCTGTTGAGGTCGCATCTGTATGGAGATATCCTCCCTTTTTCACGCTTTCCTTCCTGCCCTCCCTCCTATAGCGTTACCCCCCAAGAACTCGACAACCACGAAATCAACCGTCATAAGGCTACAGACACTGCCAGCCATTTCCTGCCTCTAAAAGAAACACTCTTTTTAGCATTTTAAGGCAAACACGAGCAGGCTTTGTGCTTTTATATTTTACTATATTTTTTATAAAGATATAGGCTTCATTTTTTTTTAACAAGAAGGACAGAAAATGTCTTACTCCGCGCAGGAGAGAAGGTCTGGCGTTCAGCTGGTGAGCGCGCTGCTGCTAATGCTCTCGCTCTCCGGTAAGAAACAAAACACCCGAACCGATGCTCTGATACATAGGTACACGATCAAAGGTGCGATGACATTATATTTCCTTATCACTCGTATTTGCGCGTGTGGGTTGTATGGCAACAGAGGGGGTAGATGGGAGGGGTGGAGGGGGGCATTCCTATAATATGAGATAATGTCGCGGGACTGACATCCCTGAATTTACTAGTTTGACAAGGCCATGACAAAAAAACATAATACTGTGGTTTTATGCGACCAGTTTAAGCAAAGCGCTGCTTTTTGATCCGTTGTGCTGACTGGGAAACGACCCGTTTGCCCCTCTGTATCTTAATTTAGCCTTTGTTGACAGCTAAAATACTGACCCAATACATCACAGCCCTTAAAGAGGATTATGATGCAGCACACAAAAATAAATATTGGCTTTGTTTGCGCAAGTAATAGTAGTACCCAGCAGGTCGCTCAAGTATGGCTCAATGTTGTGAGTGCAGTGAGTGATGGATAGAAATAGGCCTTTAATGGCGTGTTAACGCTGTGGTAATATTACCAGGAGACACTCCTGGCTGTTCAACAACAGATAGACATGATAATTCACAGTAACGTTGTGAGCGCACCCTACAAGATCCTTACCATCAACAATGTATTAATAAGTAAAGAGGCCCAAATTTTAAGCACATCTTTACCAGAGATCGGAACAGTGCTCTCTTTATTATACCATAATAGAAGCCCCAATATTCCCCCACTGCTACTTATGTTAGTCTCAAATGTGAAATCCAAAATCCCAGCACTGTGTTAGGAAGGTCGGTCTTAGGGACAGCACAGGAAGGAGATGTCATGAAGGATCATATTTCAATAGTGTAAGTTATATTAACCATTTTAGAAATATAGGTAAACTCATAGCAGCATAGTTTTCAATGAAAGCACCCTTTGTTGTTTCACCCTTTTTTATAGCTGAAAATAGATGCACAAAAGTTAACTTTTGCCAGCAAACCTGTTGCCTGACACACCCTCTTTGTGTGTTAGTGTTTGTTTGTTTTTTGGCAACGTAAATCCAGTACTAAAGGAAAGAAACGCTGAAACACTCACACACCCTCTTTGTGTGTGAGTGCGCATTTGTGTTGGGACAAATGCATCTTACATAGGCTCATCAGTTTGAGATACCTCTTAATATATCAAAAATAACCTAACCTCACATTATTAAAAATCTGAACTAAGCAGCTAGCTGCAGTGTCATTTAGCAATGCTGATCCACATTTCAGACACAGTAGGTGATTAAAACCCTGTTCCCATAAACATATACATATTTTGTGTTACATGTTGTTATGGATTGTGAATTTTAGTTGTCTAGACAAATAATTCTGTAAACATGTGAGTGTAGCATCCTACAGACTTTATTTCTGCAGTTTTTCTTTCTAACACAATTCCTTCTGTCCATCAGTGTCACTTTACTCATCACCTGCACCATTTCAGTTCTCACAGAGAGGCACTAGAGGGCAGCAGCACAATGACACGAGGAGGCATGTAATAACAGTGCACTGCCTTAAAACATGGCAAGCTTAAGTACAGAAGTTTCAGGTTATCACAGCTGAATCCTTACAGTAATTCAGAGTGGTGGAAATTTAATTTGTTTATATAAATGACAAATGTTTGAAACACGACTGTATTATGTGAGATGTTAACATCATTATTGTCATAGGCACTGTGGCTTAGTTCCAAACTGGGCAGCTTAACACCACAGTGCTTTTCACTCTCATTGGTAGTCACTTCAGTCTTCAGTTGAGAAAAGTTTATTTCGCATCCTGCCCATTTCCTATCATCCGCAGTTATGGGAATGATGGGAAATGGGCAGTAGTCACTTCACGCTTTGTGTAGTCTCAGAGATGATATTCCTGTGATTTGCTTCCAGTGTGTATGTAGCTTACCACCAGTCATGATATCTGAGTCAAATGTAATAGTAGTCAAGAAGAAGAAAAATGAAGAAGTTCTGTGGCAGATGGGAGTTTGGTAACTGTAGCAGAAAGTTGGACTGTTGGAAGATATTTGACAAGTACTTTGGAAAGCCATGCGCAGCTCCACTTTGCTGTTTTGCAGAGGAAGGGTGTCCAAGTGTCTTTATGTATGGTGTATACTTTGGCAAGAAAAAACTGGGGACACAGTTATGATTCCTAGCACACGAGCAAACTGGAACTGTTAAACAAATTATTTTTACCTTAGTATATTTTGGAATAGTACAGCTGTTATTTAGAGGTAGAATGAACAATTTCAAAGTCATTGTCCTGGTGGACATGATCCATTACAAAGGTTGCTAATACCTTGCTTGGTTGGTTAATAACCAGTAATAATTGGTACTTTGTAGTAGGGCTGCACGATTAATCGTTAGAAAATCGCGATCTCGATTCATACTTATGTGCGATCTCATTTCCAAATGACAACGATTAAAGAAAAAAAAAAAGACGACGACGATTGTACCGCATTTTGATCCGGGATGTAATCTGCATGAAAACAAGCACTCACTGTTCCTGCTCAACAAATGACAAGGGCGGAGCCTTATACCACGTGATACAGGAGCTGTGCCGTGTGATGCTAAAATTAGCAGGGAAAAAACAACGGAGAGCACGTCAGGGATGACGAGAAAGTGACAGGAGAAAATCCGTCCCGGTCAACCACCCAAACATCAATAACGGGAACCTTATACAGCGCTTCCCTATACACGTCGAACTCCCGCAGGCACAAAGAAATTACGGAGGCTATCACTTATCACCTGACCAAAGATATGGCTCCCATCAACACTGTGCAAAACGAGGGATTTAGGAAAATGATCAACACCCTAGACAAACGCTACACAGTGCCGTCCCGCAACTATTTTTCTATTGTTGCACTACCTGCTCTATACACGCAGTGTCGAGCAACGGTGGAGACGGAATTTCAAGCAGTACAACATTTTGCGGCAACAACAAAACGTGAGACATTTGTTGTTTTTATGTTTATTTATTGTTTTTATGTTCAGTTTCAACTGTTACGAAGTTGATGTGCAGTTAATAAGTGCAATAAATATTTATACTGGAAAAGAAAATCGTGAGAGAATCGTGATCTCAATTCTAAGCCAAAAAATCGTGATTCTCATTTTATGCAAAATCGTGCAGCCCTACTTTGTAGTACCAATACCAATAAGTGATACTTAGTTTGTTATAAAAAATCTTCCACATAAAAACTTGAGTGAACATGTGCAAACTTTTGTGGTTTTGCTGAAAGATTGTGAGGCTGCTGAGCGTTTTAATATCTGTAAAGTGTACCATAAAACATCCAGACTCTACTATAAGTACACTTGGTTGTCAATAATGCATAAAGGGTGAAGGAAGTCAGAGAACATGGCGTACTTTTTAAAGCTTCCTCCTTAAACTTGCTCCATTTTTGTGTCTTGTTTTCAGTCTAAAGGAGAAGTCTAAGGCTAAAACACTAAAATGAAAGAAGATCAATAAAGGCCTGGCTACATCTGTGGTTATTTGTCTCCCATGCGCAAAACTAACATTTGTGTAACATATCACCCAAGTAGTCTCCATTGTCTTTTTGTGTTATCTTTAAATGAGTTGTGCCGTAATCAGAGAAAATCTGATTGGGTGGGGGGTTGCTTCTGGCTGCTGCAGTATGCAGAATGTAGTAAGGCTGTCTCCAAGGCAGAGGGCACTAGAGACAGTTCAAGTGAGTCAGAAATTTAAAAGCAGCATGCCGGTGCTGAAATATTATCCACAGAAATGTGTCTGGTTTGTTTAAAAACAAGTGTAACTCTTGACAACAAAACTGATCTCTGCTGCTGGAGCAATATATACAGTTCCCAGTGTTTACTCTCTCCCTTTCCCGCATGCAATCAAGCTTGCACCAAGTCTCCCAAAACACCAAAAAATCATTTGTTTGTTGGAACATTTTTCACACGCAAAAACAGTACATGCGGTGACACGATCATTGTCCAAGTGGAAGCTAAGTGAATAACAAATACTGTCTTGTCCCAACTTAATCTCACAAATCTCCTGTGCACATAATATAGTGCCCATGGCTTAGAGAAACCAATAAGCACTTCTGAACCAGCAGACACTGTCTGACTGAATGCTGAAGGCAGATTTGGTGTTAAAATATTAGATTTTGTGAGAACAACAGAGGTCTTTAGACAGACAGTGTAGGTAAAATGTAAAACCCAATTAGAGTGGGTTATGGGCACTTTGTGGTAAACATGGATGTCAGGCTCTGAGGGATGAGGAAGTCAGAGGTCAGAGTCAAACATGAAGTTCATATTAAGCCGCTCCTCTGTAGGCTAATACCCTAGTACTTTTAGGAACTGCACTATTTGGTCTTTTTTAAATCAATTAAATTAAAATAAGCTGGGGGGATGTCATTTTATTTGGAACAACCTCTCAATACCTAACTGAAGCATTTGTGCACTCAAAGCTGTTTTGCTGCTATGTGTACAAGAGACTTTCAGATATTGTGTATTCTGTAAAGTTGCTCTTCAGCGGATTCTTTATCTGAAAGTTTTGTCCATGCTATCCTGCAGAGGCCTAATTGGATTGAGACTTGGAAGCAGAGGAGATTAGTCCAGAGTAGTTCTAAAAGAAAATCATGCTATATGCATACTATCTAGATATATATATGTTTTTACAAACCTTTACTGGATTTTATATTTACTGGATAACCAAAGGGCTGTAGTTATTTGGAACACTATGTTGTCTGCGAATCATTTTAGTGTTGGATTAGACTGCTGGCTTTACCCCTTCATAATATTTTTGTTCTATTAAATGAAAATGAATACTTTTTTACCAACTTACACATTTATTGTGAAATTGATTTCATTTGCACAATTCAAACCTAAAGAAATAAAGGTATGGAGAGGGAACAATACGGAGGAGGTAAGAGATCTACCTCACTTTACTTTCTTCTGCACTGACCTTGCATTACAAAGAAGCAATTGAGACAAAAAGAGAAAAAAGGGGGTGGGGGGCTGTGTTAGGGGTTGGAAAGCGGTACAAGGAAGGAGGGAAGAGAGGTGGACAAAGATGGGGGAGAGGGAAATTGGGAGGGGCAGTGAGAGGGAGGAGTCACATGAGGGTTCTTCACTGCAGTATTTCATCTGTTAGCAAGTCTCTGCATCTGCCTCTTTTTTTCCGACTCTCCACAGGACTGCTGAGTCAGCAGGAGCCTATGTCAAACAGTTTCCCTTGTTTTATATCTGAATGTTTACAGCTTCCACTACCAAAGACACATGTATGACGGTAGTCATACATGTGTATGATTAAGTCATACAAACAGCAAAGGCTGTTTGAGTGCATTGCTGTTAGCAGTGTAAAGATAGGTCACTACGAAGGGATGACATTGAAACAGCACTGCTAGTGGGGTGGGCTCACTGCTAACACTTTCTTGGAGGATGTGTATGCATGCATGTGTGTGTTTATTAGGGAGATAGGGGTTAAAGCAGGTGCAGTGCTGCTTCACAGCACACCTGACTATGGTGGACTGTGCACATAGCAAATTGCGTGTGTGTGTGTGCGTGTGTGTGTGTGTGTGTGCGTGCGTGCGTGCGTGCGTGCGTGTGTGTGTGTGTGTGTGTGTGCGTGTGTGTGTGTGTGCGCGCGCGTGTGGTGCAGAGAGGCAGGCCGGTGGAGTGGTGCAGCAGCAGTGGGAAGGGAGCCAGAAACACTCGACTGCAGAGGAGAGAATGGTGCAGAGTCCCATCACACACGCACGCACAAACACACACATACTTACTGAGAGAGAGGCACAGATTCTGTCTGGGGAGTGTGAGCCCATGCTGAGACAGGATGTTAGAGGGGAGGAGGAAACTTGAGGAACCTAAACGATACTTCTGTTTCATTTCATTTTATATTATGTACATTTAAAAGCATTTGGCTTTCATTTGAGAATATCAGAATAGTTGCTTAAATGGCATATATATATATGTATGCATATACATCTCTGATCGAGAAATCACTCATCTTTGGAAAAGAGAGTTTATTACAGAGAAAATAAAAGCTATACTATATGCTTCTTCTGGGCTATATTCTCAGCAGCATATTAAACATATCAGGTCTCCATAAGGAGAATCATGTGTTAACGGCTGTCTAAATGACTCGCGTAAAGTTTGTAGCATGTGTGCTTGTTGTTTTTGTCTGCTTCCACTTGTCTTTGCACTAGGATGATGTTGGCGTAAATGTTCAGTCATATTCATTTTGTTCCACTAGTGCTGTCAGCGTTAATCTCATTAAAATGACATTAACGCCATAACGCGGCAAATCTCAGTTAACAAGTTACCACGGATCGCCCCGTGCTTGGACATTACCAATAAGTTTGATGTGTCACATGGCCCTCTTTCTATTGAAAAAACAAAAGTTGTATCCAAGATGGCCGACTTCTAAATGGCCACCATGGTCACCACCCATCTTGAAGAGTTTGCCCCCTCACATATACTACTGTGCCACAAACAGGACTTTGATATCACCAACCCTTCCCATGTTATTACGGTGTATCCATATAAATGGCCAACCCTGTACATATACAAACATAGTTCTCAGCTTTTAATAACGTTAAACCAGTTGATAGACATTTTCATGTTAAATTATGTTGACCATTCTCATAAATTTTTGTATTTTTTTCAAACTTTAAATGGATATAAATTGGTTTAAATGTCCATCCATCCATTTTCTTCCGCTTATCTGGGGCCAGGTCGCGGGGGCAGCAGCCTAAGCAGAGAAACCCACACCTCAAATTCCCAGACCAAGCGAGAGATGATGTCTCTCGCTTGGCCTGGGAGCACCAAGACATTTCCAGGCCAAGTGAGAGATGTAATCTCCCCAGCGTGTCCTGGGTCTGCCCTGGGGCCTCCTTAATGGTTTAAATGTAATGTATTAATCTTAGTACTATCATCACTAATGCTGTTTATTTGTATTCACAGGTTGTTCAAGCATGGACGTAATTGTGGCCAGTAGCATTAATGCACTAAATGGAACAACGGTAAAAATTTCTTGTGTCTTCACTTCCTGCTATAAGATGGATGTTACCAAGTTTGCCATGAATTGGACCTACCAAGAAACACTCAACGATACACAGGAACTGGTAAAATGGATACTTCATTAATTTTTAGCAAAGTACTTACATTTTAAATCTCTGAGCCTGTTACAAAAGCTTGCTCTCTTTTCATAGTTTATGACATACTATAAGAAAAGGGGAATGGTGCCTCTTCGATCAGAACGGTTCGGAGAAAGGGTCACGTTTGCTGGGAACCTGGATAAGAATGACCTGTCAATCACTCTATCAAATGTTCAACTGGAGGATGAGGGTATTTACAACTGCTATGTGAGAAACCCCCCAGACCGCATCCAGGGACATGGTATCATACAGCTTAATGTTGTCACAGAACGTAAGATTCTTATTTTAACTTCTGCACACACAAAGTGGGTAACCTTATCCCACTGATCAACTTGTGAAACAAATGCATGTGCGTCAGAATTACATTCCCATTTCACTAAGCATCATTTGGTGCCATTTAACGTCATGCAATATGAAATCATCTCAGAACAACAAGTTACAATAACCACAGCACAAAATGTTGTCAGTTTGGAAAATAAAACAAATATTCAACTACACCAGATTCCTAAAAAATTCCACTTGTCAGTAAGACAAAAAATAGTATCTCACTACTAGTAGTAGCAGATAGTGAACTATACCACATGCGAGTTTAACTTTATCATAACATTGATCATACTAGGGCTGTTTGCACTGCTTTGACTGCTTTGATTATCCTGTGTAGGATGATCTGCAGCTTTGCTCCTCTCTTATGCTGGGCAGACACTGCGATTTTTTCAGTCGCGCGATTCAGCTCCTGCTCAAACTGTACTATTGACTCGCAGGGGTTAGAAGTTCGTAGGTCACGATGCTGGGTCTCACACTATACCGCCCGATGCTCTGATGCGACCTGAGTGCTCACACTGTGCCTCCATAAAATGAAGGTTATAACAGAAATTCTGTCGCTCGCTCTCTCTCTCTGTCTTTCACTCACACAGACACGCACACCACCACCATCAACTTTGCTAAATTGCTAATGAAAAACATTGATCAGGCAGCTGTGATTGAGCAGCAGTGTAGATCCAACTATTTTCACGGTTGTTGTGGTCATGATAATTTTGTGAGGCCAGTATCGAAAAGGCTCGGGTGAGCTTGAAATAGTTCTACAAGTTGTGCCTCCATCGCTTGTGTCCAGATCACACGCTGCACTGCCGTGCTACGCTGTCTTTTTCGCTGACATTTGTGTTTGCGCGTACGCAGTGTGACAAGCTGCGGTGACACCCTCAGTCAAACTTGTTTGAAATCCTCACGACCAAGCGATTGATGATCGGGAGCTGGTCGTGAGGTGTTAATCGCTTCTCGTTACCCCACGTATAATACACCAGCGGTCCCCAACCCCCGGGCCTCGGACCGGTACCGGTCCGTGAGTCGTTTGGTTTGGCCGCGAGAGTTGAGGCTCAGGTGTTAAATGTATAGTTTTCAGGGTTTTTATTGGTTTTCAGCGTTATTTTGTTATCGTTTTTATCGTTTACTCGGTTTTCCTGGGTCTTTTCACGTGTGTTATGAATAAATCTTCTTTTTTTCGGTACCGGTACTAGTTTTATTTTGTTGTATTTATCCGCGACACCTTAAAGGTTGGGGACCGCTGTACTACACGATGCACGACGCACGATGAAGGCCAAAATTTGTATATGTTTGTTTCTCGAGCATGACGATCTCCTGATGATGATGATTCAGCTTTTTTACTTATTAATGACCAACAAGAGGTTGAACTTAGTCCATCAGCATCTCTCACACACACATATGCACTCACATGGACCAACTCAGCAGCACTTTCTTACTTTCCACTCTGTTTAATCAACCCTACAGAGCTTTTAGTCAGCACTTCACTTGTCTACAAAATGCTTAACCCTTTCCTCTCCTTTCCTCTCCTTTCCTCAGTCCCACCTCCAAGGGATTCAACCATTGCGGTTGCCATTGGGGCTTCTGTGGGAGGAGCATTAGCACTGCTGATCCTTTCCATGGTAGTTGTGAAATGTCTCCGTCGACACAGGAAACAGGAACTCATTTCAGAGGAGAAAATGGAGGAGGAGGGGAAACTGGAGGCTGAAGGTGTTGCGGAAGAAGGAACCAAGTAAGAGATCTTGGCATAAAAGCATTAACCATCACTTGAAAACTACGAGCAGCACAAACACAGAAAAGTAAAGAAGTTGGATGCCACTTCTCTTACAGCAGCTGTTTTCCTACAACATAGGCTACGTATAAAAAGAGTATTCTGCCATGGCAAACATCACATAGCACACTTAGGAAAAATGTCTGGTACTTTTTTTCTGTTGTTATTATTATTGTTACTGCCATTTTTTCCCAGTTAAGTTCAACTTATAAAGGAAAAAAACAAAACGCCCCATGCTTGGCTCTTCTTGGGCAGAAATGTAGCAAGTGCTTTTATTTAAAAGAAAAAAGAAAGAAAGAAGTGCTGGAGTAGTGAACTATGCAATATCCAAGTTTAACTTTATTATAATATAAATAGTACAGAAGCTGTTTTGATCCAAAAACACCAGTGAGTTTGTGCCAGATGTTGGTTATAGTGCAGGTTTAAGTGTTAACAATGGCCAGGAATGGAAAGAGTTTTGCTGGCACAAAAGAAATAAAATAGCCCTGACAGAACTATGTCTTTGACTTATTCACTTTATCATCATTGAAAACATTGAAAGCTATAATGGACAACAGCAGACACCCTCTCCACACTGGCTGGGCAGACGGCTCCTAAGTCTTTTTAACACCCTCTTTTATCCCCATTTTTAAAATGAGTTAAATATTTTATTTATGTATTTATTTATGGTTATAAATGTATGGATGTGTGCTTTTAAATTGAGATGCTGGATGTTTGAATTTCCCCTTGGTTGTGAATAAAGTACGTAGCTATTTATCTATGTGTCATTCTACTTCAAAGCCAACCTGCTGTCATAATGTTGCATCTCTTTTTGCTACAGGCAACCATAATGGATCATGTGGTTAAACCAGAAGCCTGTGGAGCTCCCAAAACCCTGGTAAATATCTCCTCAGCTAAACAGTTATTTATCCACTGGAAGCCCATTGTCTGCTATGGAGTGTAACTTGACCTGAAGAAAAAAAAGGAAATACAGTTAACTTAAACCTTAGTAATATTAGCTTTCCATCTTACTTGCTACTTAAGAATGTCATTAGCAAGAAATTTAAAGGGACTTGTAATGAACAGAAGACACTATACCTATTGCATTTAAGTAAAAAATTTTACTTTCTTTTGTCTTTCAGACATATCCATCCCTTCTTGAGGATCTATAGTAATCACACCTCTTTATGCTTCCATCCCGTTTGCATGTTTGTGTGTGCGCGGATGTCTAATGCACATATATCTGTTTCTTTGTGTGTGTGTGTGTGTGTGTGTGTGTTGAGGATATTTTTGTATGTCTGAATCAAATGTGTCTATTTCCTCGAAAATATCTGGTAACTTACCCAGTAAATGCATATTGTTTTATTCATAGCTTTAACTCACTGTTAATAACATTAGAGGTTTTTCTTATGACACAGAATGCCATTTTCATAGCATAATATATGGTGGGCTATGGGGCTGGGCGGTATGACTTAAAAAATTATATGAGGGTATATTTTGAATATAGAACTTTAACTAAAAAACTGAATGACAGTGTAATATTTTTGCTGTTACTGTTTGTATAGCTGTAATGTTTTATATTCAATCCCATGCTTTGGGAGAAAAACCTTTAACTGCCTGCAATGAGCTATTGATAAATATAACAGCGGTTGTGGAGATAACGCTTCATACATAATGAAAGCTGAAGCTATTTCAACTATCATATGCAGCATGTATATCTGTTGTGGCAGTACATTGCTGATAACTCCAATGTCTAACACGTCCAATGTTGGGGTTTTGTTTTGAATGGGGTTTTTTTGTTGTTTTTTAACATACATACTGTGAATCTAGTGGGGTATTTTTAAACATTGCCTTAAAGTCTTTTAACTGCCTGTATGGACACCATGTCTTAACATACATTAGATGCACAGCTGGATTTTGCTATTATATAAATATGACCAGTTTTCAGTGAGTAAGCCAAATTATGTTTACACGGAGCTCGAAATCTACTTGTGTCTGAGTCAGAAAGCATTCTCAAACATTCCTAATATCTGGTGAATTTTGACAAAGCAGTTGGTCTGTGCACTCTACAGATTTTTTATTCAGTCAACTTCTCTCAGAAACCAGAAAAACAAGTGCCCCATTAATATTTGTCTTTACACTAGAATACTGCAAATACTTCAAACCATTTCATTATTGCAAATATTTCAAAATAACAAAATGTTTTTTAGTATCTACACATTTTTGAGCTGCCTCTGTCCTATGTCTTAGCAGTTTGTTATTAATAAATTGAATAACTTAAATGAATAACTTGATTACATGAATTGCTTTTCAGAATATGTTATGTAGTTTAGATTCTATACTAATGCAAACAAAATAGCATTCTTTATTCTTTTTTTCTATTTCTTTTTAAAATAATTCTACTGTATGTCATACCGTCCACCCCCATAACAGGAACCTTTCCATTAAGCCTGATACTGTATAGGAATGACTTGGAGTGCCTGAATAGAGAAGTTGCAGTGATAAGCACAGATTTCATTCATTCTCTGTTTTACATACAATTAAAACGTTTTAGTCTTGATGATATCTGTGACTGCACTGCATTATACAGTCATTTGCATATTCCACTCAGGATTCTCAGAAATCCACACAATATAAACACAACTAACACTTTGTAAAAGAACAAAAACATACGAAAGAAAGTTTAAAATGACGGCCACAACATTGAAGAATATTGAGTCTTATAATTTATGTGCCAACTTTTATTGATAGAATCTATTAAAGGTTGTCACAACAGTGACCTACACACAGACAACAGCAATATATTGTACTAATCTCCATCTCCTATATCACGAGCTGGTATAAGTCACAGCTGAAAGCAAATATTTGAATGTTTACATTCCTAACTGACAGAAATCCTGTTTTATAGAAACATAAAAATGGACAAACTGAATCACTGCTTCCCAATTTATACACTTTTTAGAGTGTATATAAAAGCTTAAGAAAAAATGTCTATTAAATAGTTGTAAAGCTTTACATATTCTATTCTAGCTAAGTCTCCAAAGTAATGACTTTACCTCAACAACAGTGTGCAAAACTGTTTGCACCTCAAAACAGTGATGCATATTCTAATGTTAATGTAGTGGAGATCATGTGAATATAATGGAAATGGGGAAAAAAAACATATATAGTGCAGATATTGTAATGATATTAAAACTGTTATAGGGAATGTGTGATTGTGTATTTCACTATTAAGTTGACTAGAGAATCTTGAATGTTTTTAAAATATATATTCTCCTAGTAAAATACTTGATCACTCTTTAATATCAGTCCCGCATGTACACTTTGTTATTGTCAGAATGTCCCATGATGATTCAACTTCAGTTTACTACGATAATGAGACAGCAGTGTCACAAGGTGATGTCTCAGTAACTGTTAAATGGGAGGGTTCCAAATCTGGTGGCTTGGCCTGACCTGGGTTTTGGCTCTGTTAAAAAAAAAAATTTAAAAAAAGTTGTGTACAGGTCTATATTTAGGTCTGTTAAGATCTATGATTTTATCATTTGTTGTCCATTATTATGGATGATGCACTGCATAATTTCATCAAATATTAATGGCACATCTAGTCACTGTAATATGTTCACAACCTTGTATTGCTCTGTGCTGGTCAATAAAAGCTAGAATTGTCACTTCGTACAATCATGTGCTAAAGAATAATAAAGTGATTACAAAATTTTGAGTTTTTTCATTAGCTTTTTCACATGGTAAATGGCCTGTATTTATATAGCGCTTTACTAGTCCCTAAGGACCCCAAAGCGCTTTACATATCCAGTCATCCACCCATTCACACACACATTTCCTGGTACACTGCTGTCTGTGTGTAATCATGCATGTTTAAGTTACAGGGTTTGTTGACCCATAAGGTGATGGCAGATTAACATTTAGGGCAAATTTACTGCAGTTATCACCAGACAGGTTTTATCAGCAATATAGTATATATTGTGGTGTAGTATACTTATTATTCAAAACAGTTTACAGTTAAAAAAAATATAATGTGCTAGATATTGTGCACTGCTGTTTTCCACCTCAAGCTATGAATTTGCCCTGAATAGTTTCTGTTATATCACTTTACATGTTAGTGGACATCAAGTTATGCTTGCACTGCGCTGCCTCTAAACAAGTGGCAATGTATTTCAAATAAATATATATGAAAATATCAGGTTTTTGTCCTTTTTTAACCATCCATCCATTAGATATACATGTTTGTTCTGATCATTGCAAAAATGCTATATGTTACACATCACTTGGTACCTTTTGGGTTTTTTTTTTCTTCATTTCATATTTCATTGTCTTACTTATTTACACACCAGAGAAAATTATTTGTTACACTGATTGATATGTTACTTTCCTGTTAGTCCATAACATGAAATGCACTGTCACATTATTACCAGTCAAGCCGATTGTTCAGTCTGACGTCACTAGCCATGTCTGGGTCTAAATTCCGCTGCAGGTCCATATATCAAACGATCACTATGGCATTACTGAGAGTTGAAAAACTGTCTAAAGTCTTTCATCTTTAATAAAATGATCAGCGTTCTGCTCTACCAGGTGTAACAATTGAGTTTAACATCCAGGCATCCATGAAAACGGAATTTATGACATTTAACGGAGTTAGAAGTTAGCAGGGAGTTAGCTCGCTAGCTTCTATCTAAATAAAATATAGCATGTCCTGACTGCGGGGTTTAGGAAACAAATTAAAACGTACAGCTCTGTTATCACTTCCAGTATAAATGAAGACAGAAAACTAAACAGCAGTGACGTTTGTAGGGTTACTGAAGTTGGGCTAGCTATAGCTAATGATGTGCTACGTGACCGCTAGCGACACAGCTATGTTAGCATAATATAAACAAGCTAACTTTTTTTCCACTCGATAAAAGTTAACGTGAGTGTTCTCGGTGGTCAGGAACAAATGTAATCGCATGGCAGGATGCTGTAAAAGGACCAAATTTCAGCCAGGAGAACAACTGAGATAATCCATCCACAATACGAGGTTAGTCATTCATATACTGCTGCATGGGCTGGGCTGTAGTTACATCCTAAGGTTTTAAAACTGAGCTTAAATAAATGATTAGTGGTAATAAAAGCCAAGGGAGCTCAACAGGTATCACTGACTGTTTTAGGAGCTTTTTGAGATCAAATAGAAGAAAATACATAACATTAAACATGTTAACAACACAAAAGCCATATTAAACGCAGACTACTTTAGACCTGGAAGTAAGATTTGTCGCGTCATCACTGAACAACCGGATAGTGTTAAGCTTGAGCTATTTATTGACTCTCTGGCACAAATCCCAACAATTTGTCTTCTAGTGTTTGTTTGACCACACAGAAAGAAAGTCAGAATTCTGACTTTTTTCTCAGAATTCTGAAAAAAAGAGGCCCCCACTTTTTTATTCCAGTAGCCCGAATCGTCTTCTGTACAGAGCTGAAAATACAAAGCAAAGCTGAAAACCAGCGCGAAGACACTTTAAAGCAATCAACTACAATTCTACACTGTAGAACCATGTACAGGGAGAAATGTAAGCCAATGTGCTACAAGCCTGGCTGCTCATCACTGCTTTTGTTACCTGATAAAGATCAGGCTCTGACTGCTGGTCTGAGGTTGGCATACATTAAATCTGCTTTGATAGCTTCCTCTTAGTATGTTGTGGTATGTGGGATTCTTTTACCATTAGCAAAAATTGGCTACTTCTATTCAAGGCTACCACTAGCACAATAACATGAGTAGCATAAATTTGGCTAATAGCTAACCTAATTTTATATATATTTATTGTTTTTCAATTTATTGTTTTCTGTGTATTAATAAAGAAAACACTTTGTGAAATTTTATACTAACAAAGGTATTTGTTTCTTTTCTTCCCACATTGCAAAGCTAGGACATCACAACAAAGTGATTGGTCAGGTGCAATGTTGATCTTGGAACATTATTATGACAATGCAGGATCAACACCAAGATGGGGAAGCGCATTATGCATTATCAAAAATGTTGTGTGATTACAGGAACAAGTAAAAAAATAGCACCAGTTGTCACAAGCATGATAACATAACTCTCGCTTTATGCTGCAGTCTATTTAGAGTCCTGGCATCGCCTCATGTCTTTGCACTGAGTGGAAAACAAAGTCACCAAAGAAAACTGGCAAGGATTCAGACCTACATGCAATTGCCACAGTAGGAACCCCTTTTTCAGAGTCAAAGCTAACCTGTGCTATCAAATCCTTCATCCATTAACACCGCTAACAGCTGTAACCATGTTGCGACTTATAGCATCCCATCATTCACCTCTGTCTTTGACAGTATTGCGCAGCATATTTTCTTTTACTACTATGCTATGCCACCAAGTGAGTATCTTTCAACTGTTCCAAGGATCTGTTCTTTACACTATGATAGCTCAAGTACACATTATACGAGCAGTAATTAGTCTCAAAGCTAGAAAGCCAAGCTGTACTCTGATCTCATCCAAGAGGACAAGTTGGAGCTGCTCCACTGAGAATGAATCAGAGGTGACTTTGTTAATGAAGATTAAAGGATGCATTCAGTGTCTTTACTACAACGCAGACAAGAAGCAAACCTACATTAAACCATGCACAGATTGTTTTGATCTATCTTAGACCCAGAAGGCAGTTTCAGTAATACTTCGATTTTGAAATAATGTTTTCAGCTCTGGAAGAGCTTTCATAATGACAACAGTGCAACAAATCTGACACTTCAAACTACAAAGGTGATACAGAAATGTCAGATTAAAGACCATGGTCGAGAAACCAAAAGCACAAGTCTACAGAGAAACAGCTAATAACAGCTGTGTGTAGTTTGACAAATATTCCTATGATGTATAATAGGAGATTTAAATGTTCTTGTGAAGTTAATCACACAACATGTGGGACATATAAACCCAAACAAAAATAAAAACTTAAAGACAACAAAATGATGAGTTTAAAGGGTCTGGCTACAGTGCTACTGCACAAAACTTATTTCTGCAAACAGTTTTTATACTTAAACCTTTTAGACACCAAGCTACCATCTTGTTAAAGAGTACTGAGCCAATTATACACAACTTGATATCTGACTTTTAACAATGAGACAATATAATACTGCACAATAAACCTCCAAAACTAATTTTCAGCAAGAGGCCAGCTGAGGTTCATAAAATATCGGCTTTGCCATCTGGTACTTAACATCTCTAACTTTACTGGTAGGTGTGTGAGTGTGCGAATCAAAATGGACAGCACATTTGCTCTTAACTTTTAGACATGACTCACCTTTTGATGAATGCGGATCCGCACCGACAGACAGATGGATGGATAGACATATAAATAACGGGAGCACAAACTGCAGGAACAACACAAATTTGAAAAAGAAAGCAAAGACAATGAAAGACAAAAAGTCAAGCATGCAGCAACATCTGAAAAGGGCGACAAAGAGAATGGGTGCTGGAGAAGCAGAGACAGATTGACCTGCTCAGGTAAAGAAAAGGAGGAAGGACAGATGAAAAGGAGAGGTGGAGAGAGGCCCACACCTTGTCTTCCTCCACTCAGATGCGTTGTGAAATCTGCTCACTCACCGGCTGGTGCAGAGAGAGAGAGAGGGGGGTGGGGGGCGGG
>NW_005187709.1:236643-248797 GCF_000239375.1 Pundamilia nyererei | reverse complement strand
CAGAGAGGTGAAAGTGGTGGGTGGCTGGGTGGATGGCTATGAGAGGATGGAGGTATGGAAATAGAAAAAAGGAGAGGGAAGGGACTAAGAGCTCAGTGTTTCTCTGTAGCTGTATTCAGAGCAGTATGGCACCACTGCAGCATTTCACTGGCTTGGCCGTCCCAGAAACAGATCCTCCACTCCCTCCCTCTCTCCGCCTCTCATCTCACCTCCCTCCTTTGCCTCCTGTCATCTCTCCTCCCCTAGCTCCTGTCATCCCCCCACCTGCTCCCCTGACCGCTCATCCCTTCTTTCCTCCTGTACCCATCCTGTCTTTCCTTTCCTTTAACTTCTCTTCCGCTGACCCACATCCTCCACTCCTGATCCTAAATGTTCTCTTCTTCTCTCTTTAGTGCAACATTCTCTCTTGCTTTGCCTTCCTTCTTTACACACATCCAAGGTCACCCTGTCCAGTGGCAGGTGTGTGAGCATGTGCTCACATGTGACTGTGTGGCAGTGTGCATATGCAAAGATGGATGTGTTGATTTATCACTGTATATGTGTATGCATCTCATTCTGCCTCTTTTGCCGTGTGCATATATCATGGATTTACTAAGAATTCATCTACATATTTGCCTACACATACCTTGCTGTGTAAAGGCAGAGGATGTCTCTCACTATGTATCAGTGCAACCCACACATACTCGAACTTGGAAATGACATTAAATTCCAAACGATGTATCATCTGACAACATGTGGGTGTGTGCAAGCTGGGGAGGTCAAGGATCCATCGCGTCTGTTTGGATAGTTCTGAAAAAAAGGAGAAAAAACAGGAAATAAAATCTCGAAAGTGGTAAGGAGCATGCATAATACACATCATCAGTGTTTTATTTATGTTTATTCATCTTTTATTTTTTTCTTGGGTCAAACATCAAATGTGTTTGCATTTTTTGTTTGTTTGTTTTTTATAAGACTGAATGGTGTAATTAACACCAATGATCATTATCATTGTGTGATAATTAAATATTAATCTGTGAAAATGTGTCAGACTCTAGAAAATGGAATTCTTTAATGTAGTGAAGATAAAATCATGTATCAGCAGACTTAATAGTGTTTTTGCTTACATTTAAATGTGCAGAATGTTGCCTTCCTCAACCTTATATCAGTTTTCCCGAGCAATAACAACAGTTTAAATAATCAAAATCAAAGTAAAGAAGAACAAATACACAGACATTTGAAGATGTTCTTAAACATGTCAACATGTTGTGGTGTTTTGTCTGTGAATATTCACTTGCAGCCAAAGAGTACAGTGGGCGGGATGAGTCTGTTATGACTGTAGCTTATTTTGTGTATGACTAATCTGATTCATTTATAATTTTCTTCAGGATGTTAGATGTGATTGTGGGGTACACAAGGAGTGCTAGCAATTTACAGATGACGAACAGTTCCATTTGCAAGGCTGCAGTGCCGCAAAAAAGTAGTCTCGCTCTTTCAGCTTAATGTTATGATGGCAGGTAAAGGCCAGTAGACTTGGCATGAGGCAGAGGCAAAATTTGTTGCTTGCTTACGTTTTACTTACATCACTAAGTGAAGTGGGAAATTATACTGGGTGTAGAAATTGTTATGAGAAATGGCCCTGTGTGGCTCTGACGTTAGTGACAATATTATTAATGTGTTTGTTGATTGGTAGGGAAGACATGAATCTTGTGAATGAGGCCAGGCTGTACATTTCAACTACAACTTGTCGCAGTGGTCCTTCGCTGAGTTGGGTTGAAGGCCGGGCTTAGATTATTGAAAGGTATGCTATGGTCAGGTAATGCCTTGGTGCATCCATGTTTTGTAACATGGTGTTAAGAAGACCCTTTATACATTGCAAGCAAACAATCAGGCATAAACACAATCCTATGATAGGCTCCACCCTTTCTGTAGTTGACTGTCAGTATTGCTACACTCAAATAAAGTCCAATAACACCACAATTCAATTAGAGGGAATTAGAATAAATATTTTTATTAAACCATGACATTAACACATTTAACCACAATACACACTCAAAATTATGCAAAGTCATTTTCTGCAACACTTTATTTAACAGAATTCTTTTACATTTTAACACACATATTTACTCACTTTGCTCACCTGAATATTTTTTTTATATCAATAGGTAGTTTGTTCCAAACTTTTATGGCAAACAAAAGAAAACAAAATCACAAACTCGAGGGTTAAAACTTTATTTTGCAATGTTATGATCGCCTATTTTTTACAGATGAGACACCACTGTGCATCACTCTGTTTGAGTCAGAACACATGATGTGTCGCACATGAACAAGTATCAAATAGCCTAGTATGTTCATTAATCAACTGTGATAAATCAAATATACATATAAAATATTGCAAGTTTTAAACTATTTGATTTACTAACTAATTTACTGTTAAATCTCCAAAAATATATATTTCTTGTTGCATAAAGAAAAGCTAATTAATTAATAAACATTATACAAATGTATGTCAGGTACAGATTTTTGTCTTCCGTAATAATAAAACTATGAAAGCTAAAGTGCAGTAAATGAAGGCTTCTTTTTTGGAAACAGCTGTATTGGTTGAACTTTAATGAGGAGGCCTGCAGATATAAGTGATATGTCAAGCAAATCTAAAGGAGACACAGGTCACACACATATGGAAGCGCTGCATAATTATTGTATGCCCATAAACCTATTTTTGTTTGACATTTTAAATGGGTCCATTTTGCACAAAGATCATGTTCTCACTTCTTTCTGGCATTTTGCACGCAAGTATCTGGGGGGTCCTTCTGACCTTTTCTAGCCAAAGCCACCATCAGTAAGCTTGGTGGAGTTTTGTCTTTGTCAGGCAACAAACAGGCAATATGGGTTTTGTCCAAATTTGTACGAGAAAAAGTCTTGTTCAAATTGAAGATCTTGCTTAGGAACCATTCCAATAGATCACCTAAAACTTTGAATCAAAATCTTGAGATGATCTAAAAATCGAAAAAAGTGCTAATACCAAAAGCTTGTCAGTCGTTGCTATCTTCAAGTGAATTGCTACCATGTGAACTGTGGACACTATGCTCGCACATACTGATTTTATTGGGGGATAAAAACCTGAAAACTCTTTACAAAAAATTCCACTGTAGTGATATTTTGATGACAAACTCAACACTGCTGCTGTGAAACTCAAGTATAGGGAAGAGAGCCACTGGAAGCAAAATGCGATTGCCAACACAGATATAAAGTTGAACCATGAAATGAGAGAAGCATGAAAGTGGAGACATGAGCAAATGATGTAGTGAAGTATGTGGTATGGGTGAAACACCCACCCCGTGACTGACTCGGAGACCTTCTTGAGCAAAGGCTGACTCAGCCGTTCTGTGCTGGGCGCATGTGTGTGTGTGCATCTATGTGGCAGCAGACATCACCCAGTACCCCTCACCCCCACTCGCTATCCCCTCCTTCTCTCGCTCGCTCTCTCTTCACCTCTACCTCTGCAGTACCTCATTTCTCCCTGTGCCGGCACGGGAAACACGCATACTTTCTGCTTTTCTGCCTGCTGGCTCTCCTCCAGCATCCTTCTGTGCCTCTTGTGTGTTCTCCTCCCCCTCCAGCCTATGTCTCCCCCCCACCCATGGGGTTTGTTGGCCAGCCTGGTTACCTGACTATTCCTGCTGCTGTTAAAGGAGTGGAGCGGTCTGACACAACGCTGCTACCCTGGTGCCGCTCTGCCTCGCTACTCCTCTATGCCTTTCGCCTCACACTCTGCTTTGCTGGATAATTACCACTGTGTCTGCCAGAGACAGCGACAGAGGACAGGAGAGGAGGGAGGCAAAGAAACAGAGAGGCTGCACTCTTTGTTCAACTGCTGCATTCTTCAGTCTTTCCTTTCCTCTGCTTCCCCGGGCTGCAGGAGAGCAGTGCAAGGAACAACTTGATGTGAGAAAGCTCCCTAAAGGAATTTTATCCTTCTCTCTTTTGCGCTTCCTCATTCTGTTCATTCCTGGGACAGAGTGCAGAGGAGGAGAGAAGAGGGAGGGACTGAGAGCAAGACTCTGCCTTCAGCTGCACAGCTCAGTGTCCCACCTTGGTCCAGAGGCACATAAGTCAAACACTCACAGTGACTGGCAGACAAGGAGACAGACTGACAGAGACACACATTGTATACATATAGACAGGCAGAGAAGAACAGAGACAGACAGGTGGCGTAGGTGTCATGGCGTCAGTGGACAGCACTGGTTCAAGTGTCTCTGGTCGACTGAGATCAGGGGATCTACTTCACGCTGGTCTGGCAGTTGCACTGCTGCTTGGTGAGTTACACTTATCTCTGTACCTTTAAGTGCCATGTCATTCCACTCTTTTCAAACATGTCTCTGGATGGGGCTATCCCTTTAATTGCCTATACATTTTAACTTGTTTCTGTGCCCTTTAGACCTTCTTCATTTGCTCCTTTTGCTCGCTTTTTCTTATTTATTATGTCTGAGTGGGTGGTACAGCCCTCTTACAGTAAATCAATACCTTTTTTTGGTTATTCTATATCTGCTATATCTACATCTGCTGCTCTGTCGCATCTGCTTCAGCGCTCATGTTTAATCATTATCTTTCCATACCCAAACACTACAATGTATGGTGCTGTCACAGGAGATGTTTAATTGTTAAACAATCAGGCCAACAATACAAACCTTTGACTTAGATCAGTTTCATGTTGTAGGGTTGCTGCTGGACTGTTTGAGTAACTGACACTTCGCACTTTGAAATTCTACTTTAAACATAGCCTTCATATAGGAGAAAATAAAACAAATAATTAACTTTTGGTTTTCAAAGTAAAGAAAAACAAGCTATAGTTTATCTACATGCATGCCTGTGTGAACATAGCATTACTGGTAATGACGTAGTGGTGCAGTGATGATCTGTGCTTTTGCTCGTACCCTCCCTGATTTTGTTGTAGTGCCCAATAGTGCCCCCACATCCAAAAATCCCCCCCTGGCTCTCAGTTGTTTGGAAAGTTGAGCACCATTGAGTTTTATGAAAGAAAAATGGGACTAGTATGTGTCCAGTATTGCAATATTAGTGTCGGCTTTAGATAACCGACAAGTAAGATTAGAATGCATCTTATCTTTCCGCTTTTTAAAATGTGTTTTAGATTAAAAAAAACAAAAAACAAACAGCACTTTGTTGTTTCAATTTTGTTTTGTTTTATTTTTTGGCAAATATTTGGGCTTTTTATGTTTTCCAACCAAACATCAGGGGTAAATATTAAAACAAATAACTTTAGTTCAATAACACATGTAATTTTGCATTTTGGTAAAGTTATTGACTAAATTATTCAAGAGTCCATGAGTCCAGGTTAGCGGCAGCACCAAGACCAAATCATCACTTGTCCCAGTAGGGTCAAATTTGGTCATAGCATATCACATACTGAAAACATGCGAACACACTTCTGACTAGCTAACACAATGCAACATTAGTTCACTTTAAAGGGATTAAACAATAGTTTAGTTCTTTTGAATAGATATGATAAATATATGTACCAGAAACTTTTAACAAAATATTCATTTAAGAAAGAGGAACAAATACAGGCAATATACATACTTCATTTACATCATAGTTCGCATACACAAAAAATAGTTGTAAAGCACAATTTTACAATTATTCATCTTATACATCTTATTCATATTCATTTGTTTCTTGTTGTATTTCATTGTCAGTACACATATTTCCAAATGAAATTGTTGAGTGTTGTGGAAAGTCATACTGCACCAAATAACACTTTCTTAGTAAAATATTTTCCCAAAAATCTTGCTAAAACAGCATTGATCTGGTTGTTTTGTCTAAATTACCAGCTAAGTTCAGTGGAATTTCTCTGAAATCATTTTCTCATAAGTACATATTCTCAGACTGAATCCCACTGTCCCAGCAGACATTAGATACACCAACAGATAAGTACAGGCAAGGCTAACACAAATAAGAAAGAAGCATAAACTGTATAACAAATTATATTTTTTATCAGCAAATTCTTAAAGGATAGCCACAGCATTATAGAGCATTAACAGTCTGACTCAAGTGGTGGTGCGAGATTGGTTTACATTAAGTACCTGTAAATTTAAATAAAATAAGTTCAAATATCTTTTAACCCATAAGAGCCCGACCCATTTCCACACTCAGGAAAATTATGGGAGCAGTAAATCAGCAACATCAAGTTCAATCAACAAAATAGATTATATAAGAGGTGTCACCGTAGGTTCTTAAACATTAAAATATGTAACTCAATATCCCCAAAATACCTTCATTTTCACAAATGAATAGATTATAACTTAAATTTTAACTTAACATCATGACTCAACAACAGCCCGACAGTCCATATTCCAAGTTAGAAGAACACTTAAATTTCAATTCAAGGTCTACACTTATGAATAAATACTCTCATTTGACTATATCCTCCTGAGAACTGAGGAAAGAATCTTCCCATTGAACTATTTTTGGGATTTCCTTCCTCTTTGGAGCTAAAAGAGAGCACCCAAATGCACAAGATATCAATGGAAAGCCCAGGATGTCCTCTATTTAGTACATTAGGACTTATTATGATAGCTCAAATAAGTCACAAGATAGAGACCAAAAACAAATGTCCATTACAATGGACATAAATGGATGGGCTGGTTCTCTGGAGGATATGGCTTTAGTTCCATGGGTGAGTTTTAGTCATTCCCGTCTTTGCAGTTCCTTGGTTTGACCTCTGATTACTATGTTCACTTACATCATTAAATTCTCACCTCTATTTAAGAGATCCGGTTCATCTGTTATGAAAATGTCCACCTTAAATGCATTTTATCATTGTTAACATCTTATATATTCAGGATATGGTTATTTATCTAAATTGTGTCTGTATTGGAATGCTCAACTGTTTCTCTTATGTAATCAAGTAATACCTAAATCAAGTAATGTGCAAAGTATTACAGCAATATGTCACAACAAAACCTTTTGGCAACAGAGAATGAAGAGAATGAAGGCAGTGAAGCAAAGGTCCCAATAAAAGTCAGGTGTGAAATTAAGGAAAAATGTTTAACAGTAGGTTGTTCTCATTAACATCTCCGGATCTATATGAAAGTGTCATTCAGTATTAACAGACAGAAGCTGTTATTGCAGCAGGACCACAGACAAAACTTGGAATAATGACTTTTTTTGCAGAATAAAGACAATCTTCAGATATCTGTAACTTTTCAGCATGGAAGATGCAAAAGGTTGGAACAACTGTCATGCCAACTACTTTCATTTTTTCCATTTTCATTCACGCAAAATTATTCATCATCCTTTTTTGTGACGAATAAACAAAAGATACAGTAAAAAGCAAAATGATAGAGTGATCATGGTGTAACATAGTAATCATGTTAACATTTCTCCAGTACTGTGCCTGAAAATGCAGTTACTGCAGCATTGTTTGTATGAATATCACATTGCATATATTACCTGAAGTGAAAAACTGAAACTATCTTGTCCCACAATACCAGCAGCTCTGCCTATTAAGTAACTCAGCTGCTGGTGTAATTCTTTGCCCATTCACCTTGAAAAGGACATCTCACATGCCTCACCTCTCTCATATCCATTCCCCTGTTCTTTCCTTGTGACCCCTTTCCATCACTTCCTACACATTGTAACTCCTGCATTACCTACGCTTCCTTGTTCATACCCCCCTCTCCCACATTTCCCATCACTTCCCTGTATATATTGCAGAATAGTGTCCTCAGTCAGTTCTCTATGGGTTCTCTTAGAAATACATTAACTTTTCAATTACTGGCCTACTTAAAAAAAGAAGAAGAAGAAAAAACAGTCACCTTGACAGTCAGGCAAGGACACACACACACATACATGCACACAGACACATATGCACATACATGCACACACTCAGTTGCTTTTCAGACCTTCAGTATTACTGATATGTACACAAACACTTAAAGTAAGTGCATATATACAGTTCACATACATGCACATGCACACACATACACAGACACACACGTCACATAAAAAGATAACAGTGCATACATTACATAAGTGAATTGTACACTACTTCAGGATGTGAATCTGTGGGCGGTTTCAGGACAAACTGTTTATACAAAAAAAGAGGATAGTGAAGAGAAAAGTGATGTACAAAACCATGATAGTAGAGAGCAGTAAGGCCAAGGAGGTGTCAAGTTTATTTCTAAGCATGAGGAGGGGGCACCATATAATCCATTTGGAAACGTTTTTGGAAATGGATAACATCTTTTTTTTTCTCCACTAGAGCATTTTGTTTCACAGACTATTCACTGAAAATGTGCAACTAATTACTGATAGAGATAAATGTTTTTTTTCATTGTTGCAATTACCAAAGAGTTTAAAAGATCGTTCAATGTTCAAAACCTCTAAGCCTCTTAAAGTAGAAAATACAAACACACACACACACACACACACACACAACCCCGTTCAGCTATTTTACTGAGGACCTTCATTGACATAATGCTTTCCCTAGCCCCTTACCCTAACCCTAACCATTAAAAATGAATGCCTAACCCAAACCCTTACCCTAAACCTAATCATAACCTAATTGTAAAACTGACACTAAAACCACATTTTGAGCCTCAAAAATACCTTTAAATGCCTTCAAATTTGTGAGGACCGGGTTGTGTGACCTCACAAGTGACTGTTGGTTCTCACTAGTATAACAGAATGCAGATTTCGGTCCTCACAAAGATAGCTAGACAGGAACACACACACACACACATATGTTTCCATGTTCTTATTTAGGGATTGTCTCCCCCAGGAGCAACTTCTGAAAGCAACTAAGACAGAAAGATTGAGGGATAAAAGGAGTGAAAGCAGAATTGTCCAGACTGTCCAGTGCTATAAAAAAGTAAGTCAGGCTATTAAAACAGAGCAAAAGTGGAATCAGAAAACAAACAAGTTCAAAACTAAAAATGCTTGAGCTGAAAGTGGATGAGTCAGCATAACTGAAGAGTTAAATACCAGGTGCTACAAAAAAAATCAAGAAGAGCGGTTAGGACAAAAGCATATAGATGACCAAAAAAGCAAAGCCAAACAAACTGATGCTTCCTTGATGTATAAATATTTATTTGTAAGGTAGTGCACATATTTATTATAACCAATATGTGACTTGCAGAAGGAACTCTTTTAGTTAATTTCATCTGAAAAAATAAATAAATAAATAAAATACAGACAGAGGTTTGTGTCTGTGAAGGTTCTCAGTCATCCAGGTCATCGTAGTCAAAGGAGCTTGCAAAGAAAAGCGTCTGGACTTCTTTAAGTTGCTTGAAGACGTTTCACCTCTCATCCGAGAAGCTTCTTCAGTTCTAAGGTCAAATGGTGGAGAGTCCCAGATATAAACCTAGTGGGAGTATCCCCCCACAGAGGGACAAAAAGACCCCCTGATGATCCTCTAATCACCTGAGCCAAGGTGTGAAACTGGGTGTGGGTCCCAATCAGCCAGAGTTTCGGGTGTGTTCATTGTGAAACCTGGCCCCACCTTATCATGCGAATTCCTGAGGTCAGATGGCCCAGGATGTGAGTGGGCGTTAAGGCATCTGGGAAGGGATCTCAAAACTGGATTATAGATGGCAGAGAGTTGGTGTCATAAATCCCCGCCTCTGTTCAAAGATGGTCGCTCACAGTGGACATAGATGGCTTCTTTCACTCCTCTTTCAAACCAAAGAGGAGTGAGTGAAAGAGGAGTGAAAGAAGCCATCTATGTCCACTGTGAGCGACCATCTTTGAACAGGGTTTACGACACCAACTCTCTGCCATCTATAATCCAGTTTTGAGATCCCTTCCCAGATGCCTTAACGCCCACTCACATCCTGGGCCATCTGACCTCAGGAATTCGCATGATAAGGTGGGGCCAGGTTTCACAATGAACACACCCGAAACTCTGGCTGATTGGGACCCACACCCAGTTTCACACCTTGGCTCAGGCGATTAGAGGATCATCAGGGGGTCCTTTTGTCCCTCTGTGGGGGGTTACTCCCACTAGGTTTATATCTGGGACTCTCCACCATTTGACCTTAGAACTGAAGAAGCTTCTCGGATGAGAGGTGAAACGTCTTCAAGCAACTTAAAGAAGTCCAGACGCTTTTCTTTGCAAGCTCTTTTGACCACAGACAGAGGTTTATTTTTGTCTATGTATTTGCACTACTGGAACCCAATACTCTTCAGTGGGAGTTCCACCCACACTTACAATCCCTTGCTTGTATCATTAACCCTAAACGCTTACTTCAGCAATATCTTTCTTTTTATTTATATCATTTTACAAAAGCAGCTGATAAAAAAACAGAAAGAATGACAATTCAAATACTGAGTGTTTTTCCCAGTACGAATTAAAAGTTTCAGCTCCAGTAAGTCTTACTTGAAACAATCTTCTTACAACACTATTACTTTTTTTCTGAAAATGTTTTATTAGTTCTAGCCATACACAGCAAATCACCATTAATATACTTAATATAATACAAAATAAGTTGTGCTGTCTGTTGAATGAGTTCTATCCAAGTAACTTTTTCTATATATATTAAGAAAAGGTTATTTCACATTAATTGTATTTTTTTGTTTCATTAACCAGCCCCAGTGCCAGTGTTGTGATGATAACAATACAGCTGAAAAACAACTTTGTATCAATATTTCTGCTGTTGAATTTTTTTCCTCCAAATCACATTAATACCTTTTCTGATTTCTTTAACATTTGAATTGAAAAATGGTAAATGACAATGTGTGCCTAGAACACGTGATTTCAAGTAGTAAAATGATTTCATCCATATCCAGTAATATGAGGACTCAAGTGTTTGAGATTCTTGTGCTAACGCAGATTTATTCAAAGCATTCCAGAGCAGGTGATGCAAAATTCTTTTAAGCAAGTATACATACATGTCTATGTCTATGTGCCTCAGCAGAGGCATACATGTACTCTAACCTTGTCTGTACCTTGTCCAAGTGAAATGTGATCCTGAGCAGGTCAATGGGGAAGAGAGTATTTATAAATAGACCCCAAGTGTGTGAGAGAGAAACCAGAGCAACAATCTGAGAATTACACCAGCTGTCATTGCAAAACCCACATAACATGCCTGGCCATGTGAATTTAAGTCGCATGACTCTTATACTCTATTCATAAATTGGATTAGTTGGGTCTTGAAAAAATCAAAGGTTTTGATTGCTTAATTAGTTTGACCTGATGAACTAGAGAACAAATCTTTTCTCTTTAGAAATGGTACCAAAATTCTATGTTTCTTTTTTTTTTTTTTACATGTTTTTTTTTTACATTAAGACCAATAGAAGAGAGAGGTTTTACATAGAGGACATCATACAGTATAAATGTCATTTGGTAAAATTGTCAGTTGCTTCTGCAAAGTTGCATTTAGAACCTAACTTAATTTTTCAAAGCCTAAAGTTCGCCATAAAGTCCATAAAGTACACAAAAAAAGTAATCAGGGAGCATCTGGTCATTTTTTTCCCTGTGACAGCAATTTTAAATATATTAGGTTTAGACTCCATATTAAGATTTTTATTCACAATTTAATTTTAAAAGAAGAGAGACAGAATAGTGTTGCCTACTTGGCCACATTCTACTTTTACTTAAGTTAAATCATAATGAATTCATACATAATTAAGTCTCAATAAACTGATGCCACAACAAATAGGGGAGACCGGGGATAGTTGTAACGTGGGTCAGTTGTAACACTTCCAATTTCTCCAATCAGGGCTAAGTTTCAAATGATGTGACTCATCCTGTGCATGCCCAACTCAGTTGTGCTATCACATGTGAAAAATCAGCACATTTTGTCAAACACAAACAATTTAACACGAAAAAAAGTAATTTGTATGCCAAAAAGTACGTTTTTCTACTTTATTTCAATTTCTAATAGCATTATCTGCTTTGCAGTTAAACTCATCAAACTTAAATTATGTTATTTGTATGTCTATGGGGATATATTCTGTGTAAGTCTTTAATGCTAATGTTTTAGCCGTTGGCTGTAATATTAGCTAGTTCATGGCTATAGGAGTCTGGGTCAGTTGTAACAGCAACAGTCTGGGTCAGTTGTAACAATAACGCAGATGTTACAACTTACCACACTATTACTTTAACTTATATTAAACAAGTTGGGGCAACGACATCAGCAGAGAGAGGTTCACTGGTCGC
>NW_005187709.1:219004-236254 GCF_000239375.1 Pundamilia nyererei | reverse complement strand
CTACATAAATGGCTCTAAGTGCATTCATGTGTTGAATAAACAAAGATTACATGTTAATGTTTTGTTAGTACCCTTATTTCATTGTGTTACATTTTACCCCAGGATATGTTACAACTAAACCAGACTATGGGGTTAATTGTAACATTTCACTCTTTGTGTTTGAGACCATACCATGCAATGGGTAATTGTGCTGCAGAGAAAATAGCTGCATTATTTAATAGCAGAGACATGTAAATACTTTGCATTACATTTTGAATCCACTACCTTAAAAGAGCTCCAATTTACAGACAGAAATGTCAAAAATGTTACAACTATCTCCGGTCTCCCCTATTGCAAATATCAAACAAACACAAAACTCTGTACTATCTTTTACTTTTTTATTTTCATTTTGCCTTATATAATTGTGTTTTTATTGCTTTTCAAAAACCGTTTTCTATCCTTTTCTAAAAACTTTTTAACTTTTCCTTTCTCCCTTGGTTTAGGCGTATGGACTGTTGGTGGACTGGAAGTTTCCACAGGTAAAGTGTCTTCAATCGAAGCAATGAATGGCTCCACGGTTTTGTTGCCCTGCACATACTCTTCATGTATTGGCATCGAAAATCTCTACTTCAACTGGCAATATAATGACAATGGAACTCTCATAAAGGTACATGCACACAACCACAACACCAACAGGGATACAAAAATGCATAAAAATAGTGATTCCTGACATTTTCATATGTTTCGTGTCTCATCGCATAAACAGTCGGTGAGTGTATGCTGTTGTATTTCTGAAGGCATGGGGATACAGTTTTGTTCATAAGTATTTTGATGCACAGATAGTTCTTGTAATTTTGCCTTTGTTAACTATCACATGTGATTTTTTTTTTTTTTTTAGTACAGCCTGTATTAACTGTTTAGGAAATGCAGCCATTTTTTAATACACAGGATCTGCTTTTATTATTTGAAAAGCCTCTGTAGGTTATGACGGCCTGAAGTCTAAAATTCACGAACATCACCAAATGCTGTGTTTCCTCCCTTGAGATGCCAGGCCTTTACTGCAGTCACCTTCAGCTGCTGCTTGTTTGTGGGTCTCTCTGCCTAGAGGTCTGCCTTCCGCAGTGTTGGAAAGGTTACTTTTAAAGTGTATTCCACTACAAATTACAGAATACATGCCCCAAAATGTAGTTTTTAACGTATTCCGTTAAGCTACTCAGTGTGAGTAACATATTCTGAATACTTTGGATAACTTAATATATTGTCGTGTTTTTTTACAACTACGTGAATGTACTATTGTTGTGTGATTTATTACTATTACTGAAGGCTTCCTGCCACCAAAATCACATTGTTAGCTTGCGTTAGCTGAGGTTAGTTCATAGACTGCTTTCAGAATTGCACATGATTATTTGCAGCTCGCAGGTTGTTAATGTTTAAGCAGGTCTAACAATCTGCAGTCTATGAACTAACTTAGGCTAACGCCAGCTAACAATGTTAGTTCGGTGGCGAGTAGCATCCAGTAATAGTAACAAATCACTCAGCAATAGTACATCAGAGATACTGAAGTGGCACATAACCCAGGTAGCTACCACAACTAAAACAAGGTAGCTGCAGTAGGCTAACATTCATTGTTAAAAAAGAACTTACTTCCAGATGTTTGTTTAGGTTGGAGTCTTTTGACGCTGCGAGCAGCTTGGTTGCTGGCAAACAGTGTTTGCATGGCATGGTCAAATTCACCCATCCCTTTCTTCTTTAAATATGAAGTGGTGTCGGAATTTCAAAGTAAGAAATCCATTCCTGCTCGTACTCTGCTGGCTCTGTTGTGCTGTCGCTGGGTCCATTGTGTAACTGACACCACCAATGTTAATGGAGCCTCTTATTTCGTGTCTTGTTTGGGTTTCTGGCTATGTGTGGAGTTACCAAAATTGGAGAGGTGATAGCCTAAGAAAAGACCGTTGTGTAATCCAGTTATTTCAACAAAGTAACTATATTCTAATTATCACTGTTTTAAACGGTAACTGCAAGGGAATACAGTTGCTCATATTTTGTATTTTAAATACGTAACACCAGGTCATGTATTCCGCTACTCCCCAACACTGGACTTCTAAACTCTACTGAAAAGAATGCTCTGGTGGAAAGCATGTTCTGATATCATGTGACTCACTTGGTCATTTAATTAAATCCTGTTTCTTTGTCTTGAGAGGCTCTTTGGTTGCTTGTGCAGTATACATTGGGTGATTAACGATTTGCACTTTGTGCTGCCCAATAAATTTTTCAACATTTGTCAGGATCTGAGGAGCAATTGTAGCCCTGTACATTTCAGAATTCATCCAGCCACTGACAGCAGTCACGTGATCCGTAAACACAAGTGAAAGAGTTCTGTTGCAAACCATACATACCTATGCCATTATATTGGCTTCACCACGCTTCAGATCATTATTTTTTCTTTTTTTTTTAATCTTTAACCATTGGTTTGCATCTTGTTGTAAATGCTCTGTATTTCCATTAATCAAGACATCTGTTGATTGTAGACTTTGACAATGATGTAGCTACCTCCACAGTGTTGCTGACTTTGTTAGAAGTTGTGAAGGAACTTTTTTCTTGACCAAAGAAAGAATTCTATGATCATTCACTTCACAGGTGTCTCCACAGGTTTCCCTGGCCTTTAAGTCTTGCTGAGCTGCCCGGTTCATTCCATCTTTTGATCAATGTGCCAAATAGGTGATTTGGCCACGTTTTGTTTTGTTTTTTAGCTTGATTATGGCATAACTACATGTTCTTTCAGACAGCTACCAAATACAAGTTCAAGTCCAGATCACAATTTCCTTAATATTTAAGAAAGTGTCAAGGGACCCTTTACCTGGCCATAAAACTGCTTGTCAATTATTTTTGAGTCTCTAAAAATGGGGAACTATATATAAAAATGCCCAAACAGGTAATAAAACACTTTTGTTAAACCCCTTGAATTAAAGTCTTTGGTTTTCAGTGTGATGTGGTGGTGTACAAAGGCAAAATTACAACACAGTGTGTCATCATCCCAATGCTGTGTAGCTGACACCCAATACTGTGTATCTAAGGAAATATCTTGTGTGTAGTTATGTGAAGCGTTGATCCCTATGGAGGGTGTGGAGCCGAAGGTCCGTGTGTCCCATGAGCGTGTTGAGTTTGTCGGCTCCTCAAAGAGTAACAACATTTCGATCTTGCTATGGAATATCACCTTTGAAGATGAAGGAGAGTACATCTGTTTTGCCAGGAATCCAAAAGAGAAGAACCGAAACCACAGTGCTATCTTCACTCTTATAGTGGTGGATCAAAGTATGTAAAAGTTGCACAAACACCTGGCATACAAAAATAGAGCTTTATCTGACTTTCTGACTGACAGTGTTTATAAAGTACATATACAAGTACATATATGCTACTAGCATCTAGTTTCAATCTTGTTAGAGCTCTAAGTCAGTTTTTACATACTCTGTATACTTGTTTGTCCTCACAAAGTCACTGTCTCTCTCTCT
The DNA here is from genome assembly GCF_000239375.1 of Pundamilia nyererei. Taxonomy (NCBI): domain Eukaryota; kingdom Metazoa; phylum Chordata; class Actinopteri; order Cichliformes; family Cichlidae; genus Pundamilia; species Pundamilia nyererei. The sequence continues at coordinate 232,766 of NW_005187709.1, read as the reverse complement.
CTCACTCTCTCTCTCTCTCTCTCTCTCTCTCTCTCTCTCTCTCTCTTTCTCTCTCTCTCTCTTTCTCTCTCTACCTTTTCAGTGAAGGAAGTTGACAACACTTTGACAATCATTATTGTCTCAGCGTTGGGTGGAGTCATAGGCTTAGTTATCATTGTCATGGTGATAAAGGCTGTTGTTGTTCACTTCCTGCAGAAGGATGATGAGAAAAAGTGAGTAGATCATTGACTATCTTATAAGGACATTTAGAACAAATCAACAACACTGATTATAGATAATTTTTTTATCATATATATTTGGGTCAGCTACAGTCAAACAGCCAAAAACTGTGTATTGCTGGCAAAAAGAAATTTGGTCTATTATATGCTAGTTTTATAACTGTTTCTACAAATTTAACATCTTGTGAAATAGGGTGTAAACATTTGTGAAGTTTTCACCATTAATGAAAAAAAATTCCAGCTTTTAAGGAACCATTGAATTTTTTTTCCTGATATGGTTTTTATTCATATATTTTTATTCATATACATATGTTACAAGTCCTATGATGTCATTGACTTTTGCAGATACTATAGCCTGCAACACGCAGCTCAAAACTCATCACATAAGCATGTAACATAATTTATTCTTATACCTGCAGCAATATCAGATGCACGAAATGTACAGAAGTTATGAATAATTAAGTGTGGTGAAGTACTGTTTATATTTCCTGTTTAATCACACAAGTAATGCACTGTTACGGCAACACAATTTTTCAGACAAGACATACTGACATGAAGAATAAGACAAGTGATCTTTATACATACATGTCGTAAATAATATTTTTATGTACTACAAATATTTTTTAAATGTGCAAGTCTTATTTGATTTCTAAAAAGTATAACAAAAAGTTTGAATGTTGGAAATAAAAATGAAAGAAATTGCTTGTCATACTCCAGTTTGCAAAAGAAGTAAAATTATTAGCTTTCTGTTATCTTTTTTATTGACATAAAAAGTGCATCTAGCAGTGAAAATCTGATATTAGAGGAAATTCAAATGTGTTACATCATAATTTCAAGAGTATTTGCTTTCATATAACAAATGAACAATTTATATTCGATGAATACAACTAAAATCATTGTAACCTTTATGACTAGGTCTAATGTCATATCATCAACACCAGTTCATATAAAACTACATTATTTACTGAAAAATAATTTTGTGTCACAAAGATTTACCCTGTTGTTTGACTGTGGCTGACCCAGGCACTCATTTGGCTATGTTAATAGATTTTTTTGTATTTTTCTAATTAAAATATCTGATGTAATCAGTAATGGTTTTATGCTGACAATATAGGTTAAATTGTCTCAGAACAAAGTGGGCAATTATTATGAATCTGTTATATTATATAATAACAAAATAATGTCACCCATATTCTATGTTTCCAAAACAAAATTATTATTTGAAGCTCATTGGGTTAAGTTTTTTTAAAACCCCTGCAATTTATATGGCACATGGCCCTTATCGCTTGTATTTGTCTCCTTTTATAGGTGTTCAATATAACCTTTGTTTCTCTTATCTCTACAGTAAAGAGTGCCTAGTGAGCTCCTCAGGGAATGACAACACAGAAAATGGTCTTTCAGGAGCCAAAACTGAAAACAAAGGGACACCAAAGGCTTGAACAAAATGTTAAGTATGCCTACATGTTTGTATATATGTTAGACAAATGTACACACTCAGCGAAAAATCAATTATCTTACTAGCGGCTAACAAAAACAACTTGTAAAAATGTCTATTTTAAATCATGCTTGAGATTTGGGAAGTGTGAAGTGTGCATAGGCCTGGATCTCTCTCACTTACCATGGTAGCCCATTTGTTCCACTGTACAGCTTCTGCTCCACTTTCTTCACATTGCAATCTCCAATTTATGCAGTTGATGTGTTATTTTTTTCTATGTACTTTCTTACTATCTAATAACATTCACACTACGTTAAAGCAAAAACGCATCACAAGGCCGAAATCTTTTTTATACACCCAATGTCAGTATTCAGTTTCCAGTCCAAAACATGCTTTACAGTATCAGCTGAGAAGCTACAATATGTTGGATTCTTAGTCTGGAACTCTACAACTCCAAGTGAAACTTGGACTTAGATATACTCAACCAGTGGGAACAAATATCTTTGATGCCATGTTGAACTGCCATAATGAAAAACTGCCAGGATGTCAGTCAAAGAACAGCACAACACTGCTCAAATTCTTTCCCTTAGCTCTCAAATGATATAAACGCACCTGGATGAAAATAAGCCAGGTGGTAACTGACTAGAAGTTTGGTTATAAAGAAAAGATAAATTTTTTTTGTCCCAATCACATAAATTGTTTATAAATAAAATAGGAAGTTTTACATTTTAAACACTGACTGTAAAATTTGTATTTTGCCATTTTAAACACTGGGCGCTGTTTTACTGATTAACTGTGTTTGAAAGGTAACGAGTAAATCCCAACTGTTTCCAAAGGATCTTTCTGACATTAACCTCTGAAATGCCAATTTTCATGTGACTTCTGGGTTCAGATTAGACACACTGCTGGTTTGTTTGGGCCAAAGATTTTCTGTGAAATGCTGGTTAGCAGGGACTAACAAATGGGCTTACCTTAGGTGAATAAAAGATCCAGTTCTGCACAGGTTTTATTGTTTTGCTTTAGATAAACACAGGTGCCTGTTCTGCTTCTGCTCCCTTGGCTGGTGAGAAGAACTTACATAAAAAAAAAGAAGAACCCTAACCACCATCAAAGACAATCCCCAGACCCAGCTCCCTATTGAAAGGAATGAACTTAATCATGCTGCTTCTGACTAATAACCAATGCATTTTGAGCATGTGCACATTTTATATAGCTTCGTAAAGGATTATATATTACACCATAATACAGGAACATTGCTGTGTGTCTCTGTTTGGTCCCCTCCATGCTGGCCAGAACTGCGGGAAGCTCTGTCAATGCTCATCTCAACACTGCTGCAACTGTTTAACACCTTTTTAGCTGCGTCAGGGTTATTGAAAAATAACTTTTAGAATATTGGCCGACAAGTTTACTGTAGAAAAATTAATAAATGAAAGAAAGTTTACACTTATTGAAAAAGTGAGAACATTTTAGCAGCTCTGTTTAAGTGAAAGAATTGAAAAGCCCTGCCAGAGGAGTTTGAGAAGCTGCTTGATGGCTTATTAGCCGGATATCCTTATAAGCACATGCAGCTCAAAATGCTAATTTCCAAATTTACATGTGGATTCAATGAAATACATATAACTCAAAGGAAACTTGCCAAACCCATCAAGAATATACAAGTCCAGTAATATAGCCTTGGTAGTGCAGGTAGCATTGTCTTGGGGCAGCTCACTGCAAAAGAATGTAAAGACTGTTGGGCAGTCAAATATTGTCCAAAATGTATGTTTTCATTCAGTACAAAAAATATATCAAAGAAATATTAATATTATTCTGAATTGAATGTGTGTGAATGCCCCTCAAGGGCAGTCATAAGTGCTTGTTGGTCAGCTACATTATTTTGTGTACATCTACAACTGGCCAAAACTGAGCATGTTATAGAGTTTAAACTGATAAAATTACTACTTGACTGTATTTAAAACCCTGACCATTGAAGATTTTAAACTTTTTGTTCAGACTTCACAAACAGCCCCAGTGTTGATCTTAGCTGTTTAAAAGGGACGTCGGTTGATGTTGCTGAGAGTAAATTGAGCAATTTTAAATTAAAAAATGTTTAAGTAAATGCTTAAATGTGCACAATATAAACACCAGTACATATTTCTTTCAAGAAACGCCGAATTGGAAAATGTAACAAAATCTTCATAAATTCACATTTCTGTTTCATTCTTTCATAAGTCAACAAGGATCGGTTTACTGCTAAAATGCCCCTGGGAAATTAGAACCACCTCTCTTTGTAGTTTGTAGTCACAGTCACTTTGACGTCCTTTCTATGAGGACCGCAGACATGCTCTGCATAAATAGTTTGAACAGCTGAAAGCTACATACATACATTACACGCTACTACACAAATACCCACATAGGAGGATTCATTTTGATACCAGAAAACAGCTCACTGGCCTTGCCTGCAAACAACACAGCACTTTATCAGTGTTAAAGTGGTTTTGTTACAATGGCAAATCACGGAAGTGGCCTCACAGTTGCCATTCTTTTATACTATATATTAAGAGAATTAACAAAAACTCAACATTCTCACTTTGTGTTTGTCATTTTGAGCGAGTACCTGACAGCAGCACTGTGTCAAATGGTTTTAACTTCGAGTACATGTTCACTTACTGGAACAGAGCTCTATGACAAGCTTTTATTTTATTTTTCTATTTGTTCACGTCTGTCAGCCTGCTCCTCTCTAATACTGGAGTGCATTTCCCTTGCCTTCAATGGAAGCAATAAGACAGATATCAGATTATGCAATAACCTGTTATAAGGCACTTTAAAGATGTGTCTGGACTGGCTGGTAATTCTGTCCAAGGCACTGATCATTGTACCAATATATGTATCCACACCACAGAAATGTATCTCAGCTGAGTTTAAGTATGGTGATTAGGATCATATATCTACAGCAGATGGTTTTGTCTGCATTGGATCAATCTATATTAGGTCCCATTTACACTTGGCTCAAAATTCCTTGAGCAGATGAAAGCTGTATCAGGAAAAGCTTGAACCCAGGCCCGCATTATAACACATGTCTAACATATTACCCCATTTGTACTTTGCTATTTCATAAAAGTTGTATCTAGATGGAATAATAACACAGTGGTGGCCCTGGGAGTTCAGGGTGCTGCAGCTGCAGTTTCTGTTTTCGCTGTGGATTATTTCTTTGTTAGTTTGTTGTTGTTTTTGTATTTATTACTTTGTCAAACTGTTGAAGATGTGTCTCAGTATGCTTTTATTTACATTTTTTCAATATATGTTTTACTCAGAGCTCTCGGGGCTACTGTACAAATGGGCTAAAAACACCCTAATTGACACTGCCAACTGACAAATATGAAATGCCCTACAAGATAACCAATGCGCTGCCCCCTTACAGGAATACAATATATTTTTCTGTGTGTAATATAAAAGCAGCCATCGTTGCAATCACAGAAAACATCATAACTGACCTATTACGAATGTTCTTGCTTTGGAGTCCTAATTATAAGATTTGATGTTATGTACTGAGTAGTTGTTTGGTTGCACTTATGTGTTTGAGGGATGCATTTAATTACCATTGGAAGGAAAGGTGTAGAATATGACCTCAATTGACTCACGCAATCAGGTTTCATACAATATATAAAGTACAACGCATATGCCCAAGAAGCACAAGTGTTTATTTTATTATACATTACTAAATAGTGTAAGTATACGCTGAGTATAAATGGGATCAAGAGTGAAATGTGATCAACCTTAACAGTACAATGTTAGAAGTGAATATATCTTGGTGAACCTGTAAAAATGTGAATGACGTGGATGTAAGGCATCACACACTGTCTAAGAGTTATGGGACCCCTCTGTAAAGAGGGTATATACATCCAAAGTCTTCCTGTTAGGGAAAAGCAATATTGTGGAGTAAATGTGTCCGTTAGTGTACTTTTCATAACCCTGACACTCAAAATACAGTATAGGTGGATTCACATAATACATAACTCAAACCTCACTATTTGTGTTTACGGATTTTATTCTTAATTTAAAGAAGAAAAACAAATGATAATAAAATACTTAAAAAACAACAAGCAGCAAATTAGGCATATGTATCTGAGCGGGTTATAAGAGGTATGTACTGTTTTAATAACAACCATAACTGATGTGATAAAATATGTATATGTGATGGGGAGAGGAGAGCTGTTTTAATGCATAACGCAGGTCTGGTTTTGGTACAGTTGCCTTTATAATCGTAAGACATTGTACTAAGCATTGAATGCATTATTATTATTGTTATGTTTGTTTGTTTTTTCATCTTTGGTGTTCTGATCTGTCCTGTCTTCCTCCAAGAAACACCTATACCGAACCTCTTATGACTCTTGAAGTTAGCCAACAGCTTGCAGTGATTGCTGCAGTACTGAGTGTGCACAGTACAGTGTACAATGCTCCTCTGCAGTGGTGCAATACAGCACGCCAAATACAGTATGACTGCCACCCAGTGGTAAATGCCCCTGTAGTACAAGCCATGGTACTACTAGTGTGCATTTTGATTTGGACTATGAGGATTGCACATTATCAAACCATTGCCACAATTTTCAGAGTTACAGCAGTTCAAAGATGTATGATTATGCATCATGTTGCAATTGTTTCTCCTGCTTTATATAGTGCTAGTAGTCTAATGGGGAGGTGTGATGTATAAGTTTACACGAAAATATTAGGAAAAAAATACATTGAACAATAAACCACGTATGAACAGTGGTTGTTCATCAGACTACTACTGGTGAGCATAAAATGGTTATAGACAGCATTCGTACTGCTGTAACATTATTCACTAGGTAACACAGTATTGTGAATTCTCATTGACTAGTATGATTTTTTAGAGTTAGTATTGCTCTTACTGCCAGAGCGGGTGAAACTCATACTGCCAATCCAAGAGTCTCATGTCTGCTGTTGTTACAACACGATTATAATGACACGCAATCTATTAACTACGGTAACACTACTAAAACATGATGTTGCATTACTGTCTACTGCTGTATAAAATGCATATGAAAGCTAATCTGTATATGATGATGCTCTATACTACTTCTGTATTTCTAGCAGCTGAAACTCACACTGCCAAGCCAAGAGTCTAATGTCTGCCTCCCACATTCCACACCAGAGCTGCAACTATTAGTCAGTTACTTAGTCAAGAAAAGGAATTGACAACTATTTTAAGGACATAGTTTGTAAGTCATCTTTCAAGTAAAAAGTGCCCACATTTTTATAGCATTGCGTTCTCAACATTTTCTGGGTTTTCCCCTCTTACACATTATAGGAAAGATTAATATAGTTCAGAAAAAATGGAGTTTTTTGTCTTTTTTGATAATTTGAATTTAACATTAGTGGTAAAAATACTAAACTATGATTCATATTGTGATTTAAACAAATAACTAACGTTTGACAGACAAAGACATCGAGAATTTCTTTTAGGTTTCATTTATAAGCACTGACCTCTCCACATGCTGTTACTGCAGTCCTGCATTTTAGAGTATTCTATCAATATTTTACATATTCTGGGGCTGCAAAACATAAATCTATCCCAAAAAAATGATTTTACAAGGTCATATCTAGAGCAAGCTAAGGCCACTGATAGCATACAAATTATAGCAATTGATAGAAAGTCGTACTGTTGCAGCAAATTCTTATGTTTTTTTTACATTACTGTAGTCTGTTCAACATACACACACAAGCAAAATACATCTGCAAACACATTTCTTCTGGATCAACCTTCCTGTGAATATTCAGCTGTCTGTCTGTATTTGTGTCCATGTTGTTCATGCTCCCTTCATGACTATGCACTTCAAACTTTTCAATTATTAGCAAAGTACATCCTGAAAATAAAATGTTGATTGAATTTCCCAGAGTGCTGTTTTCTTTCTCTGTGTTTATTCAGCTCTGAAATCAGTTGATTTAGGATAGGTTAGATCTGCTCTTTGTCTGTGTAGTTGTTATACTGGTGGTCAATATATTAGTGCAAAACAAAAGCTACACAGCCACTAGCATAACAGAACATCTATATGATTTATACTATATTGTACTAGTTAATATTTTCATCCTAAGGAAATAAACTAGAAATATGATTTAAATGTCATACAACTTTAGTGTTGATAGTAGTATAGTACTCCATACTAAACTCCAACTAATTGAATGGAAAATGATTTCTAATCCCCGCCCCCGCAAAAAAAGAAAAAAATAATTAAACAAAAGGAATAATTCCTAGTAATTCACCAATATAGTTTTCTCTTATTATTCCATTCATTCTATTCCATTCCTTTACAATGCTATATTGTAGAGATGAACCTGGCACTGCACAAAACAAACAAAATATATTTTTATTGCAAATGAAAGCAGTCTTTCAGCCATGTTTACGCCTCAATTAAAAGAAAAAGTAAAAAAAAAATGCACTTGTAGAAGTTAAATGATGTGACAGAAAGCTCCTTTTTGAAGTAATTATTCTTATGATTCTATGATGGTAATGTTGCCATGGAAATGGTCAGTCTTTTAGCTACTTTCTGATTAACCTATCTGTTTAAGCATAATAAAACCTTTGGAGTCCTCCCTGTCAGGTAATGTGTGCCACACACTGGGTACATTGTATGCCACAATGCCAAATTTTTTTAAATGGGAATATTAATCTTTGATTTATTTTCATTGACTTTTCATTGATTATACCCATCATATTACTGGATCAGAATCTCTGTTTGTTGTTTTTGTTTTTGCTTCACTTTGTCTCCAGAGCACAGTGGACTGCACATCAACCTAAACTGCAAAAGGTCCTTAGTTTGAAACTAGGACAAGCCACTTTGGGGTTATGCCAGGACGAAAGCATTCAAATCTGGCACATCAAACATGTGGAACTATGTGCTTGCTCTATATCTTGCTCTGTGGGCATTTACTTTATCCTACAGGGCTATGAGAAATCTCTCCTATATGGGTCTTACATCTTAAATCCACTAGCACAGACATTCCCCACTTGAAGCACAGGAAGACACAATCCTTAATGAATGTATTCTTTCTCTCTGCCTCTGTTCGAACCAAGGCAGTAATTAATGAGGCTCTGTTTGTTGTCTTCTCATATTATGTTCTGCAGTGTTTCAGTTTTTGTTTTACAACTCTGCAAATGCAGCAGTTTGTGTCTGCCTCTTAATTTTTAGAGTGGAAAATGGAAAAAAACAAAAACAAAGTTCTTCTCTGAAAAGTCACACATCTTTCTTCATTGTTTTATTATTTTAAAAAAACACTGACAGAAAACATAAGGAATAACAAACCAAGATATAAAATCTAAAGGGTACATCCGACTTCATGGTTATTTTCTATGCCAGTGAGCTACTATTGCTGTTGTACAGTATACTGCAACAGAAACATAATTGCCTAGCTGGATTTTCTCTCCAGTTGCTGGAAAGTTAACTGATTAACTTCCCATCCTATAAAAACCTGTTATATTGGATGGGCAGCCTGGAAGATCCTTAAGGGGCAGACTGTGTAAGACCCATGTTGCACAGAGCCTCCTCACCGCTTATCCCCCCTGCCAAAAACCATGTTATTGTGAGCAAAAGCTATAATAGACTGACATGTGTCTGCATCACTGTGACAAGTTTACTCTGAGATATCATCAAGAACACAAAGCCTTTCGCCACTTTCAAGAGCAGAGAATGAGTGTAAAATCTGATCAAGCAGTACGCAACTGCCCTCCTTTGAGTCGCGAACAGCCCTATGTTGTGAAGTAACAATAGAATGACACAGTTGGTATAAACACTCTTTTCTAATACAATGAAAACACTGTTAGGCCCAAAAGGTGACATAAGAAAGGAACAAGTTCAGTGGAAGTCTATGGATGAATATGTTTGTTTTGTTTGAGCACTGGGGAATATAGACAGGGAGGAAATGGTGGATAAAGAGGACAGAGAGGCGGGGTCATCTGGGAAAACAGGGGGTGTATTCCAGGGAGAGTTATTTCCTTTTCCAGAGGTAAACAAACGACCAAGACAGGCAGAGAGGGATCGCTGGGTGACTGACACCTGACAATATTGAAACAGGAGAGGATGGGATGAAGTGGCTACTGGGAATAATTAAATCAAATCACTTGTATTGTCACATCACATTACTGGTACACTGGCAGCACATGTGAGTGAAATTCTTGTGTGCAAGCTTCCCAAAAGCAACAGTGATGTTCAAAATACAAGAAATATAAAAAACAAAACAAAATATAAGAAATATGAGAAAAATAAGAATAAATATATGTACAAATATATCTTGCCTATGAACACTTCAGCTTGCAGTCTGGAGCACCTGGTGCTCAAACCACTGAGCTTCCAACTGGTAGACAACCTGCTCAATCTCCTGAGCCCCAACTGCTCTAAAATACAGAGGCCCTTAAATACAGTGAGGGCTGGTGAGCTCATGTGAGTCCCACCAGAGACCCAGCTGAGATTGGTATCCAGTCTCACTTTTACACACTCTATGGTTTCATGCTCACCAGGGATAGACCAACGCTGTAGTTACTGGGTAGAGACCTTTAACAACATAACCCTCCAAACAACTGTGAGTGACAATTACTACCATTCAGAACAACCTGCAGTTCCTGACAAACTGCATTCTTGACTATGGCCAGACAGTTCATTTTAAACAGAAACTATGTTCTGCACCATAACTCAACAGGAGATACCAAAGCTCAGACAGACAAACCTGGGCTGGTTCTGCAATTCTTAAGAGCAGGCATATGTATCTGTGCCATGTCAGGAACTGGCACAGAGCTGTTTGAGGTCTTAGCCTCAAAGACATCTATGGTCCCATTGACCGTTCTCATTTTTTGTAATGCTTAACAAATTTGTGAGCAGACAATTGGTAGAAATTAAGAAGGTGGATCTGCTGCAAATGTGCAATGGAGAATCAGGTGACATCATTTTAAGCAACAACTCAGGACCTGTATTGGGAGCTGGAACAAAAACAAAGCTACCACAAGGCAAATAGGCAGTGTTCATTCCACAACAAATCTCAGTTTCACTCCTGCCAAGTTGTGTATCAAGTGGTAAAGGTGAGTTCCTGGAAGCCATCGTTCACCAGCTTTGCAGGGTGGTTGACTGTCACACCTCCAGGAAGTTGGTGAAGTTGGTGCCTATGCTATTACCAGACTGTAAGACTCACAGCCAGCACAGAAAGCCTCTTTTCCTGATGAGGAAACCATTCAATGTCCAATGTCAGATTCCTAAAAACACCCAATGGCCTTAGACCAGCAGCATTACCACACGGATGTATAACCATATCATTTGGACCCTTTTTAGGATAGGATAATATGTGTGACACTATAATTTTATGGAACCATGCATGTGAATGTGCATGTAAAAATGGCAAAATGTTGTACTTGAGACAGCTGGCATCACTTCTATCACTGATTGTTTGTTTTTTTAGCCATGAATGAATCAAGGTCAGGTAAAACAATGAGAAGAGATAGGTTCAAATGTTTGACTTGCAAATGTCAAACTTGCAAAAGCACAACCTGCTAGAATTTTGGTGAGTCTGGAACATAAAATGTATTATTGCTTTAAATAATTATAAAACACAAATGGTACATTAAAAAGAAACAACTTATATTTAACTTGGGGAAAAACTGAGCTGCTTTGTTTCAGTTTTCACAGCAAGTACTTGAAGATTATCACTTAGACGTCTATAGCAGGTATTATGGGAAGAATTGCACTAATTATACCAAACATCATTTGTATTTGTGAGCAGAACGGCGGTTTGTTGGTTAACCCTGTTGCCTCACAGCAAGAAGGCACTTTGAGGCAAGGACCTGGGTTCAAATCCTTTCTGTGTGGAGTCTGGATGTTCTTCCCGTGTCTGCGTGTATTTTCTCTGACTTCCTCTCACCGTCAAAGACATGCAGTTAGTGGGGTTAGGTTAACTGGTGATTGTAAATTGCCCGTAGGTGTGAGTGTGAGTACAAATGCTTGTCTGTCTCTCTCTGTTAACCCTTCACCTGTCCAGGGTGTACCTCGCCTCTCGCCCTATGGCAGCTGGAACAGACTGAATTGCATAAGAAGAAGAGAATGGATGGATTACCATTAGTAGTGTAGCCATGAATTATTTTTGTCAGACGTAACATAACAGTGTTATGTTCCATCTTGATTTGATATAGCTTAATTAAAACAAAAGAGCTCAAGTTTACAGCAAATACTAATCTCACGAGAGAACAAGAACAACGACAAGAGAAAAACAGAGGATCTTTTTTTTACCATCCTAAAAATAAAATGTGTATGTCTAAATAACACTATAGCTTGTTATGACTCATATTATAATTTCTCTGTCCCATTTTTCACTTTTAAGTGCCTTGCAGAATCTTCATCCTGGCTATGGAGAGGCCATTATTTGTGGCAAAAGATCAGAGAAAGATTCCTGATGGTCACTGGAATAAACCTCTCAATACATACATGTGGTATAGCTGTAAAGATTTCAAGTTTATTTTTATGTTGTCTGGTTCAAGTTCAGATGAACTGAGCTGTAAGCAGTCAGCTGCCCGCATTATTGGAGGTTATTGACTTTTTCTGTGGCCTAAGCATCCATTTGTGTGTTTCTTTAATTGCTCTGCAACCGGGAACCTGACAAGGATCCCACTGTCTGTTGTTACTGGAAATGGGAATAAATTAGCCTGATCGATTGTCCTATTGATTACATCTCGGATCTCTCTTTTGATGTGACTGGTGCAAGAGGACAGTCAGTTGCAAATTGATGGGATGAGTGTGTATCTTGTATCATGTGTGGCGTGGGAGGAGGGAATCAGACCTGCTCATCAACCAGTCCTCAGAGATTAATATGTCCACCGACAACACCAGCCCTATCAATAGTACTTTCACAAATTGTCTCCGGAGCGCATCGTAATCTGTATGCCCTGCTGGACTCTGAGGGCAGACGCAGTTAAAATGCACTTTACTTCAGTACCAGCCAGGCCAGCCCATCAATCTCTCACTTGTACCTTCTGCTTTTAAGTTTTTCTTCTTGTGGTCCAATGATAAATTTCACAGTTTGTGAGACTTGTTATCATGCAGTCCTCTATATTTCAAGGAAGAGGTCCATAGTCTATGTGCATCTACCTGGAAAGTACTGACAAGGCTGACGTTTGACTGCTGGATGGTTACACACTGACAGTCACTCATACTTTATTTTTTAGAATCTCAAACATTCCTGGATGACATCCACTAGAGGGGGGTATAGTATAAAGAAAGACTTTCAACGAGTTCGGCCTTCCGTACACATCGACACAGCCTGAATTAATAATAAAAATAATAAACGTGAGCATAAAAGGAATATCACATTTTCCTATTTGGGTTTTTTATTAATTGTACTACTCTAAAAAAACCATCCAAGTTTAAAATTTGGAGTGTGACTAAGTCTTTTAAAATTATAATCAGTGTCAGCCTTGTTCCGTCGCTGAAAAACATGTTTCCAAAGAACGATATATATTCTTTTATCTCATTTTAATTATGATGTGCTATGTGCATATTTCTACTAAACAAACCAACTGATTTAAAAAACAAACAAACTAAAAAACAACTAACTACCACTACCTTAAAAAAATACATCTGACGTTGTGTTATCTGATAATACAAAAATAAGTATAAGAAAACAGAGCAAAGAATTTCTTCCAGGAAAAAAATGTGATTAAATGGTAAAACCATTAAAAAAAACACTGCAATAAATAAAAGGACATCACTTGCACCTTGTAGGCAAGCTAGGATAAATGACTGTGCTGTGCGTTCATATTTACAAATAGAAATGTTGTCTATAATGTCTGTTTTTAAACCCTGCGAGGGACAGCAACGTTTACACTGTATTTAAGGAGTTGTCTTTTTTTTCAGCCTACACATTGTTTTTATTTTAACTGAGGGTATTGCCAAGTGTTTTCCCAGTGAAGATGGATTAATGTCTCCAGCGCAGTATTATTATACTGCCTTAGCGGTTCTTTGTGCTGCTGTTTACTGATTAAACCGATAATTCTCCACACAGGTGCAGCCACACAGGGGCAGCACGCACCGGACAAAATAGTAATTGCCTTTAAGAAAAAAAAAAAAAAAAAAGTATA
>NW_005187709.1:212971-218980 GCF_000239375.1 Pundamilia nyererei | reverse complement strand
ATAATAATAATAATAATAATAATAATAATAATAATAATAATAATAATAATAAAGTCAGTACAGTTATACAGGTCTACGGTAGGACACCAAATCTACCAAAATGTGGCCTATTGTTGAAAAAAAAAGTTTTCCATTAACGATTATCTGTCTGTTTTTAATCATTCTAAACATATTTTGTATTTATATTATTATTCAATGAAAAGAGAAATGTAGTTATTATTATTATTATTATTATTATTATTATTATTATTATTATTATTATTATTAATAATAATAATAAATTAAAAGTGAAATAAAATGACACTTATACTGTGTGCCTTGATTTTAATGTCGAAGTTAACATCATCAAATAACGTAAATATCCACATTTTACATCCTTTATTTTGATCGCGCAGACTGGTTTGGTGGGACAACGTGGTGATAAATATCACTGTTGATCACTTGATTGATTAGGCTACGTTGCTTAAAGGTCATGCGGGCCCTGGTAATTTCCTTGCGCCGGAGGCTCCCTTTTCGCTTTTAGTCTCCACAGCCCCTTGTTCAGATCGTGTTATTTTTTAACCCCTCCACAGCTGAACCCGCCGTTGCATTACAGTAAACCTCCCAAACGCTTTCTGTTTCAGGCAAGTTTTCTTCGTTTTACACAATTTGAAATTTAACTTTTTTACATGCGGACTTAACGTTAAGTGCAGATGTGAGGCTGCCTTAGTGCTTGGAATTGGTGTCTGGAGCCCAATTAATGTCTAATAATTACAGCCCACGGGGCTCTCTTTGCACTACTATCGGGATCAGCGTGTCGTGATAAAATATGTAGTGGGGAAAATGCTCCGAAAGGGGAGAAGAAGACTGAAGAAGAGAAGAGTGAGTTATTGCGGTGAATGAAAACTGTTTCCATTTAGGATAATTGAGCGCCCTGCCTGAAGCTCTCTCTCTCTCTCTCCCTCTCAGTCGGTGTGCGGTGTGTTTTGTGCACGCCCGACGCGCCACCTTCACGGTGTATAGGCGCAACCCACTTAATAGCACCATTTATGTCATTATATAGTAAAGGCAGGGTGAGGTACAACCACAATAAAGTATCAGCATTAACCTCTCAACTCTGCCCTTTAAGTGAACACGGAGCTACATAAATAAAATCAAATAAAAATATAGAATATGTTAATAGAGGCGTGCACAGTATGTCTGTTGGCGTTGCCAGTTGAGTATAACCGGTGTGTATTTTTACAGTGAGATTCGGTGTGTTTTTTTTGTTTTTGTTTTTTTTTCCCCATCAAAAGGGTCCGAAATCAAATCCTTCAGAAGATAAATGTGATCTGCAGAAGCTGAAAGTGTGTACAGAGGTTTTCATCCGCAGTATAATCGGCGTGGACGTATGAACACACTACAATGTCTAAATTTGACCAGTCTGTTATTTCATTCATTCATTCATCCATTCACTCTTTTCTTTTTCGCCAGAAGATGTGATGTCACAAGTTCAGCCAGTTTCTGCGCACTTTGGAATTGATAGCTCAAATTAAAACAGCCATTAATGTGCTCATCTGCAAGAGGAGCCATATCTCCTGTGGGTCTAATTAATTGCCAATTACTTTAATTATAATAGGCTCCCACTGCACAGGGATAAACAAGATAAGATATCAGCTCTTGATGTGTGGGTCCGATTTTACTCATTTTATTTGTTGTTACCAAATAAAATGAATTATACCGAGGATCTGCTTTCCTGTGTGTGGTTGGTTTCTGCTGATGACTCTGTTTCAAAATGTTACTCTGTAATGCAATATATGAGATGAAGTGAGTATATTAAGTTGCTTTTTGCCTGGACGGCAATCATAAAAAAAATGTGGCCCTTAAAATCCACAGGAGAAAAAGGGGACGTCTGTTCCACCTGCAGAGGTGGGGGGTGTGGAGAAAAGGCTTTTCTTTCTTGACAGAAACCCTCTCCTTCGCAGTTAAATCAAGTAAAAACATCCTTTTGGAACATTCAGCAATTACCACGAGATGAAATTCAACAGAAACTACTCAAAAGAGCATTAATACTAAGCTCTTAACGTATTAGTAATTGTCAGCGGAGTGACACAAAGAATTATAAAAAAAGGAGGAAGAAGAAGGAGGAAAAGAAAACGTGGTCACTCTCATATTAAAGCTGTCAGTCGGGTGCCCAAGCGGGTGAGGGAGGGGGAACTTTTTAATTCATTTTCCAGTGCTCGGGATAATGTTCAAAAACACAATTAAAATATATAAAATCTTTAATAACCACACTCAGCATCGGCAATTCAAGTGAGCATTGATTAATGTGAGGTCATTTAAAGAGAAAAGGTGCGCTGTAAGGATTGAGAGTAAGGATCGTTATAATTAATGCCCTCGGCACTCCATAGATCCGGGGTGCTGACTGCACTGCAAAAAATAGCTATCCATCTTTTTTTAAAGAAAAAAAAGCGTGCAGGGCTCAATCTGAAAAACCTTTTTTAATGTCTTTAAAAAGTACATAAAATCTATTGCATGAGGCAGAGTAACTAAAGTGAACTTGTTGGGAAAGTTTTCAGTCTAATTTTGTAGTGAATCGCCGCTTTATTTTTTAATCCACCAATTTAGGTCTTTGTAAGGAGGGGTTTTGTTTTGTTTTGGGGTTGTTGTTTTTTTAATCAAAATACATAGGAGCGTAAGTCTTCCATCTAATGAATAGACTTCAATTTAAAAGTTTTGTAAAGTTTTGGGGTTTTAAAAAAAGAAGAAAGAAATAACACACGGCTAAATGTGAAACTTCAACTCTTGACATTTTTTGCAGTGTGCCCCGCTTTCTCACTCTGTGGTCGTTTGAAAAACTGACACGAAATGAGATGTCCGCGATT
This sequence comes from Pundamilia nyererei, assembly GCF_000239375.1. NCBI lineage: Eukaryota > Metazoa > Chordata > Actinopteri > Cichliformes > Cichlidae > Pundamilia > Pundamilia nyererei. Next base: position 216,137 of record NW_005187709.1, on the reverse strand, counting down.
CACTCATCTTGACCAGATCAGGTTAATATCAAAGTGATAAATCGTCCCAAACTTTTTCTGGCACTTGCTGCCGGCAGATTTCTGGCTGTGCGCATGTGCGAAGGTGTCCAGACTGACAATGCTGGAGAGATAGCGCGTTTGGATTGAGAAACCCAGAGAAAAAGGACAGAGAAAAAACAAAAAGGAGGAAAAAAAGATTGACGAAAAAATCCAAACAAACCCACGCCGAGAGACTGGCACCATGAGGTCCAAAGGCAGGGCACGGAAACTGGCCACGAGTAGGTGCAACATCCCTTTCTTTTTTCTCTTGAAACATGCCATCTTATATACCTATAGACTGTCGCTGTTATCACTGCTTCTATTAGTAGTTTCTGTTACGATTTCGTTTCCACGAGGAGACCCGAACCCTCACTTTCACCCGCTTAAAAAGAAGAAAAAAGAGCAAACCGTGATGTTGTCGCGAAGAAAATAATTAAAGTCGAGCAGAAGTAGAGCGTAAACTTTACAGTTGAGGGTGCGATGGAGGAACTTTGTGCAAGGCGTCCGCTCCAGTATTGGAATTGCTCGTTGCATGTAGTGGGCGCTGTAGTGTAACGTGGTGTATTGCGAGTTAAAAAATCCCATGTCCAGTGCATCGGCAGTTGTGTTGCACTCGCTGCACGCTGCTGCTGCGGGCTGCGGGTCACTTCACTTTCCCGGGAGAAACTTGGAAAAACAAGTAAAGCGAAAGTGGAGCGAAACGAGGAGAAAACGGCGATTTAGAGACGCTAAAATGATTCGGGGAGTTTCCTTTCTTTCTTTCTTTCTTTCTTACTTTTTTTAAAAGTCTTGTTAGTGTGTTTGAGTCTCGCAGTTCATTCCGGAGGTCTTATTAATATATAATTTGTAGCATTTGCTAAATTCTGTGTCACCTGTGAATAAAAGACATTGAAACGTGTATATTTTATATTACTTTTAACGCTACAGTGTTACACTTTACGGACTTTAAAGTTTAGATTCATCACTACAGGATGCAGGCTTCTTACTAATGCAAAATCCATTCAAGATAAAATGATAACTTGAAATATCCACTGATGTTTGATTAAATTAAATGCTACCGTCTTCGTTTATTTGCTTGCTTGAACCTAATTAACTTCATGGAATGAGATGATCATGCTACAATAATTTTCAAAATGTATCTATTTAAATCAAATGCGGTTCTGTGCTGCGTTCGCTCTCTTTTTAGTTGTGACGCTGTTTTTTGTTTTGTTTTATGTCTAAATGTAAGATGCGTTTGTGCCTTCACCTTGAATTGTAATGCAAACTCTGGCAAGTCACATCCAAGAAGGCTACAGTGCAATGACCGAGGCCTGCATGATTTCAGGTGTTTACAGAAATGTTCATATTGAGGAGGTTTACTGCGTTTAAAGATCTGCGCCTATGTCGTTGGAGTTCAGCTACTTGCACGGAATAAAACGGTGTAATTGTAATTTGTGAAACGCCCCGGGCAGCTGGTCATTAACGAGCAGGCTCCACAGAAGTTTTTTTTTTTTTAAGACTGCACGTGGTCAGGTGAAACCGAGTTCTAATGTAATTATTTGTCCGCACAGAAATGCAGCATAATGCTGACAGTCTGATGAAGCTTAATTGACGTATTCTAAATATATAAACTGCTTCACTGACCTTCTGGAGCTTCAGAAAATCCTGTGACTCCTGTGAAGATGGTGCACAGGTTATGTAAACACACAGAACGTCATCGTGCACAGTACAAAAACAGACCTGTGAGTTTTTTTTATTGTTATTATTTATGATTTTGTTTAGAAATGCAGAAAACGAGCAGCTGCGCGGAACAACTGCACCAACTTTCTTTGCACACAATTAAAGCTACAATGAAGTTAGAAGGTCAAATTCTTCGTGTGATTATTATTTTCGAGGTAATTTCTAACTGTTAAGTAAGAATGGGGAAATGTTTTGGCCCCCGGAGCAGCGGGCCCGCTCTGGCCAACAGCCAGGTCTGCACAGTGTCAACAGTGAATATTTAAATTCCCAGACCCCTCATAAGGGCTCTGCTGGTAAATGCGTTCAGTGTGTGCCTCCCTCCTTGCAAAACAGTCATGCATTTCTTTTTTTTTATTTAAGTGCCTGTAATACAGGAGGTGATGGAGAGGTGGTAAACGTGAGAGTGATTGATGGAGGCTGACTGATTAGTCCGCACGTCCAGATGTAATGCGGTGCGCCACAAAAAAACTCCCCAACCACGCTAAGCCAAGGCGTGCAGGCCGCACCCCGCGGTGAAATGTTAGCCACAGAAAGATGGACGGGGCTTTGGTGATCCAAACTAGCTCGGTGTAGGCCTAATTAAAGGTTCACTTAGCATTTTTGAGTCTCGATAAATACCGTTTCGTTATAATGCGTTCGGAGTGCATTACAGTAGCGATTAATCTACCAAGACCAGCCCAGAGTAACCATAGCACGCATCTGAATTCAAGCAAACTAGACAATTAAGTGAATAAAAATATTTGGAAGTTTAACAAGTGCCAGCAGAGCAATCAAATACAACGTGTCTCCCAAGGCAGGCACTATTTGGTAAGCCTAATCATTTTCACTTTTACCACAATATTCCGTCAGTCATCACTCAGTCTCCAGAAATGTGGAGCCATAACACATTTTAGATGGGTTATCGCCCTTTGTGTGTGTGTGTGTGTGAATGTGGGAGGGAGGGGTCTCGCTGGGCCTCGCTGTCCGTCAGCGCCTCTCTTCTCGGTCTTGGGAGAAGTGCGTCGTCCTCCCCACATTGTGCAGTGGGCCATGCATCTCGCGTTTGTCTGGCGGAGCTCATTAAAACGGTTAATAGATTGGCCCATTTAAAAGGTGAGAGGGAGCGGGCTGGCGCGAGGAAAGTGAAATAGAGACCCCATTAAACGGCCCTTGTTGTCCCGGAGCGGCGCTCTTTGCCTGCTCTCCGCTTGGTGCCAAAGCTCTGTATACAAATGTCCCATATCGCCTTCAGTAATGGCCTGGGTCAAGAATCATTGGGGCCCTAGGCAGAAGTTACCCCCTTCTGTTGTCCTCCTTAGTTAACTGTTGCTTTGAACTTTTATTTCTGATGTAATAAATAACAGTAGAGCCAAATCCTCATATGGAAATCAGGGCCTACTATCACTTCAAACAAAGACATATATATATA
>NW_005187709.1:198399-212951 GCF_000239375.1 Pundamilia nyererei | reverse complement strand
ATATATATATATATATATATATATATATATAAAAGCAGATTTTAAATGAGCACTGGAAAGATAACTCATTGCATCTGTAACAAGGGAAAACAAGGATTGGCTCACATTGTTGGCAATGTAACATCTTTTAAAACACTTTTGTTGCAGGATGTATCTGAAGGCCTGCATGTATGATTCAGAAATGTCTGACACACTGCTGGTGTTTCTGAGTTTATGTAATGGCTTTAGATGAATGTTTGTGTGGCACATATGAGAAATGCTTGTTTGAATGAGTCTAAAATGTTTCTGTTAATACATTTAAGGCTACATTCTAATTTATGTGCAACCCTTACAAAAAAGAAAGAAAAAATCCTTGAACAACTACAATATCGTCAGAAAACTGCTGTCAAACCAAGTGTGAAATGTATCCCAGTCCCATAAGTTGAAACACACACTTGTATGTACACAAGCAGCTTGTTTGGGGTGTATTGGTGGAGTTTTGCGGTATTTGCATGTCTGTCTGTGTATTTGTTGGTAGAATATGGGCTGTGGGAGGCAGTTTGACTCTGACCAGGACCTTCTCATCTATCAACGTCCCCATCTGTCTTACATGTCTCCCCCCCCTACCCTTACGACGGGCAAAGCCCTCACCCGCCCACCCTCACCCCTCTTCAGAAAATGGCTTCTTTGGAAGGTCTCTGATGTTAATGAGTCGTCCAGGACTTAGTCTCGCAGCTGTAAACAGAGAGCTGACGAGGTTAGTGGTTTGTTTATACACTGTTGTCACCCACTTGAAGGATGGCCTCTGTCCCAAGCAAGTAGGGAGCTTCCAGGCCTCATCATGAGTCCCCTCTCAGGCCCTGACACAGTGGCCCTGCCCCAGGGGGTTTCACTCCCACTTCTCCAACTGTAGTCCCTGCTTTCTTACATCTCAGACCATCGTGAATAAAAGGAATTTCATAAAGCCGTGTTTGTACGCTGATGGTGGTGTGTGTGTGCATGTGTGTGTGTGTGTGTGTGGGTGCTGATGCAGCGACCCAGACAGGGCAGTGTGGGAACACCAAGGGATGGATGGAGGGAGGGGGTGTGCAGCACCATGTCAAGCCTGGGAACCACTGTGTGTTTACCACAGGGAAACTGTACCAGTGCAGAACAATGAGTGAGCCTTACCCCTTCTAAATAAAAAAACGCATTTCTGCTTTCTTCTTCCCCCTAAAGGTCATGGAGTTAGAGATAGGGAGTCCACACAAAAGCCTCCAGTCTGTCGTCAGTCTGGTCTGGCCCCGTACGGTGCCAAGACTGAGGTCATTATCAACAGAGCAGTCCCGAGCTAAGCATATTTTTATAGATTGTGTGTGTATGTGTTTGCTTGGGAGCGAGGTGAACATGTGCATGCGCTTATTTGGTCAGGGCTGCGTGCACGAGCGATTCTTTGGCGTGCGTGTATGCGCAAAACAAGAGGCAGCGCGCAGAGTGCACAGAGCGCAGTTGTCAAATGTGAGACGTGCTGCAGTTTCTCTCATCGCAAATTAGTCTGAGATAAATGGCATTTTGCTGCGCTGAAAAGTTTACCCAGACATCAAACTGATTTGTGTGTCGTTATGATGTCCGAAGAGATATAACGTCAACAGACTGCTGATGGTGCACTTCACCCAGGCTATTAATGAGGCGGTGTGAAATTAGCACGCCTCGGCATGCTTGGAGGAGAGATGTTTGTTAGCTAATTAAAGAAACTCAATCATTTTATATGCGCCAATCAATTACCTGGAGCAGGTGGTAGAAACAGAACCTGACACTATGTCCTTATGTCTCACATCAGCTAACTACCCTAACTCACTTTACTACATTGTTGAGTGCTTTTATGGCCAGGAAGGCTAAACATTTGATATGACTCTTTGGTAGCTGCCAGTATACATGTGTAGCACTTCGCTGGACTGTTATTAGTTTAAAGGCAGCTGCCCAATCATGTTACATATGTACCTTTTTTGAAGATATCTGATTAATCATGTTTGACTTTATTCACTTTTCATCTTTAACCCAAACAGGATGTTGCGAGTATAGAACACAGAATTATCTATTTTATTCCAGTAGCCCATATTTTAATGACCCGTATGCTCATTTCGTACATCTCCAAACTTTGTCTTGAGACAGTGATATACTACTTTGTACTGACAGGTGTTCGTGGAATTGCTTATGGACATTGTATTTTAATGGCTGTGCTGCAAGGGTGATAGAGAGAATAGTGCTTACACACTGGAGGGAGCACATAGCTATAAACAGGAATTACCCAACAATCGTTTTGTGAATGTGTTGATAACAGTGTGTTCCAGCACTGCTCGGGGATCTCCCTGGGTGGAGCAGGCTGGCCCAATGGAAGGAACGAGCTCAAGAGTTGTTTCTGATTACCAGGGGACAAAACAGGGCATCGGGTCTTGTGCAGAGACAGGACAGGACAGGACGGACCCGATGTAGTCAGATGTGCGCATGCATGTGTTTGTGTGCTATGTGTATGTGATTCCTGTACACCTTTTATCTGTGCTACAATAAGCCCCCCACCCCCTTCCCACTCTGGACCCTGAGGCTCATTAAGGAGTGACCTCTCACCTTTTCAGGACGGGAGAGATGAGGGGAGGAGATGTGATCAAAGCTGGGCCCTTCCTGATGAAGTTTGGACTGCAACGCAGCCACCTGATTGGATCTGATAGCGGCTGCCTTGGCTGTGTTAAGTGTTGAAATAGTGATGTTAGAGTTGAAGACACGATGACGAAAAGTCACGAAAAGTTCTGAATTCGCCATTAACTTGTAGCGACATACATTTAAATATGCAACACATTTATTTTTATTTTTTGGGGTACACAGCACCTTAATTTTATACACCAGAAATAAATTCAAACTGTAGGTATTGTTTACTTATTTATTTTTTTGTTTGCTTGTGTGTTCAGGTGAACTAGATTTTTTGGCCAAGTCTCTCACAGATGCTTGTTTTCTTAAACATTAAACACTTCTCAGGTTCTGTCGTTACTGATCTATGCTCCATCCGTGTTCATCTCATCTAGTGCCTTATCTCTGAAAAGGGAAGTCCATGCTGTCCTCAGAGGTCCGTCTTGATGATTTCTCCAGTGTGCATGTGTGCGTCTGTATAAATTGTGCACTTCACGTGTGTGTACCGCTGCTGCTGGTCAGCCAGGGTCACAGCAGAGAAAAGAATGTGACTGTGGAAAAGAATGCTGTGCTGATTAGCGCTGCTTACCTGTAAGTGAACTGGACGTGCCGGCATGTGATGAGACCGAGGAAACAAGGGAACAATAGGACAGTAGAGATTCCTTTCCACGCCACATTCCAGCGATCCAGCAACCCGGGACCCCCACTTGGAGCTTTGATGAACCCTCCTCGCAGCTTCCTGGGATTGTCGCTCCTCCACAAACACAAAAACACAAAGTGGCCGGTGAGTGGGGCCAGGGAAGAGAGAACACGGCCCTCCTCAGGATGTCCTGTTTTGATTAGCGTTAGCATCCTAAAAGCACCATAGAAATATTTTTCTAACACGGAGAAGAGCTTAGTGGTGACACATCCACTTCTTTCCACGCTGTGACCTCCGAGGTCACATACACTACAATGAGCCAGAAATCAAAGAGGTGTTCCTCACATGGTGATGTGACTGGGAAATCATGTGCGGAAAACAAGGCGATAAAGTGATGGGGAGAGCTTTCACGGTGCGTCAACAGGTGTCAAGAGTTTGTTAGGCCATGGCTTTTACAGTTTTCCAAGCAATAGCTTATAATGTCTGGAATTACTAAGTCAATAAAAGTTGTGTTTCAAGTTGAAAATAAATAAATGTCTAAGTGTGATTAAAGTCACAATTCACTGCCTCTCTAATCCATTTATAACTGCTACGGCATTTTATAAACTGTTAACTTAATATATTATTTACTCGTAATACTTTTAAGAAACACAGTTGTATGATACTAAAGTCATAAAAAATTTAATACCTAAATCAAAATGAGTAAGTGTGGTGTTTTCACATTACTGAAATTCCTAATTAACTTGCAGTACTTTTCTTTAAGCAAGTTCTGCAGTACTGTATTCTAAGCTGTATTCTCTTATGCACAACGTGCTCTTTCAGCAGCCTGTACTACATCTTTTTTGTCTCTTGTGGAATCAGAGAGCAGTGAAGCATTACAGCATGGTCTGTTGTTTTGCTGGTGCTTGAGGGCTTTAGTTTGACAGGAGGGCACCACTTTGTTCACCTCAGTGTCCACAGGCAACCCCTCGGGACCTCGAGGCATGGACGTCTCTGTCAGGGCTGTGGCAAGACTGGGGCGATGGGGGGCCCCTCTGCTCGCTGGGTCAGTGGGCAAGCTAATCGATTTTATCTCCGTTTCACACACCACGCCAAACCCCTACTGGCCTGATATTCACATGTTCACTGTTCAGAGGATTATGGGCCTTCCATCTCCCGTCTATCTTTTTTTCCTCTTTCACTTTCTCTTTTTTTTCCCGTTCTTTGGTGTTTCTTATGTTTCCCATTTGTCTTTCTTCTACTATGTTTTTTCTACTGTCTACCATCATCTCTATTTCCCTCCCCCTTGTTCCAGCTTAGTTCTCTAAGTAGAGAGCATTTTACAGAGGACTCGCAAATTGTGTATCCTCCATCTTCTTGAACATTTTTGATGTGCCAAGGATTCCGTTTTAATCAAGCCCATTAACCTACACCAAAAATAAATACAGTGTAGTATGGCACACATATATTTTCAGGTTTTATTTCTAGTGCATGTCACTCATGAAATCCAAGAAACTCTTTCTTGACCTGTTGATTAAAATACTGTGAGATATCAAATTGTTTGTGAAATACTTTAAAGGGCTCTGAGTACACCTTGAAAAACAGCGACCTAAGCAGTTGTGAAATCGAACAAGTGTGAAATCACTATACCTTCGTCTAGAGTTGGATTTCATGTTAAAACATGAAGAAACTAAGAAAGAGGGCACTTGGTCAGAGAAGCATAAAAGAACTCAACAGTAACTCACTAGTTATCTTTCTCACCATCACTCATTTTGTGAGGCCTGAGTAGCAGGATCCACTCTGGAGTAAAACGTACGTATTTGCCACGTAACTCTGAAATGACAGAGAGTATAGGGAAGATGAGTCTCTGGTGTGATATACATAAAGTTAAATCCTCTCAGCAGAAGTTAAAACAATGTCTGTGCATCACCTTGCTACTGCAGTCACTGTAGTAAAGAATGGTATTCACCCATTCATACAAGCACTTTCCTTTATCTAATATTCACAAACATTAATTTTCCAAAGGATGTATCAGAGAGCAACATGGGGTTAGTATCTTGTCCAAGGATATTTGGCATACAAACTGGAAGCAGCCAGTAACTGAACCGCCAACCTTCTGATCAGTAGATGACCCACGCTACTTCCTGAGCTACAGCCACCCCAACATTCCCTAGCAGCAGATATGGGTAGACTGGTCAGAATTAAGTTTAGGTTGTATGATAAATAAAAAAACAAAACTGGCCTTAGAGTGACCTCAGGCTGGGAAAATGGTCCACTTTTCAGTGCACGATGCAATAATAGATTGATAAAAAGGAAGAAAGATGTTTTCACTGTGTCATTAGGTTTGTGATTGGTGAGGAAAAATCTAGTTTTGCATGTTTAAAATGGAATCTTCAATACAAAAAGTGTGCAAGAAGTGGGTCTGAAAACTTCCTGAATTTACTGCAGATTTTTCTTTCCATGCCCCTCTCCATGTTGGCACTTCCCTTGAGGGAGGCTGGTAGCCAGGAGGAGGAGCCCCTGTTTCCTTGGTCATTCCTCTGGATAAGAGTTGGAACAGGGGAATGAAAGCTTTGGGAATGGTCTGGAAACTTCCCATTCATCAGTGTAAGGAGATACTGCGCTGACAGTTAGCAGACGGCCAGCCAAGTACAACACGGGACAGCCGCGTGGGCCTGCAGTGTTCAGCTTAACAGACAAAGTGAGAGAGACCAGACCAAACACCCTACTCATCTCTGTTCAGGGAAATAACATATGTTAACATTTCGGGCGTTTATTCTGATTCTCTTGCTCGGAGTTACTCAAGTGTGAACAGTAGAGTAAGTGAATGATTACGGGTGCAATCATAACTAATTTAGTAATATAGAAGAACGCAGGGCAAGTATAGCGCAGCAGATAAATAATGATTACGTTTACATGGAGAAGAAAGAGGGATGTGGTTAGGTTGAGTTATTTTAAAAATGGACAAATTGTTTTACTTTTCAAGGTTCTCAAAGCATTTAGAGTTATGTACTTAGGTTCTTGTTTCTTTAGCTTCTCTTGCGTAATCTTTCACTTTATGTTTCCCAACACCCACTGCAGTGGGGCAGGATTAATGCATGCCTTTGGGCTCGTACATGTATGAAAGACATGTTTTATATGTATTCATAAGCACATGCAGTACTGTGTTTGAAAATTTGACAAACCCTACAAGAAATCTGGACACGGCATATTTACAAATGCAGACATGTACCTGTGGACACGTACCTGATGTGGGACAGAGGATTGGCAGGACAGCACAGTTTGGGGCAATGCAGGTGTGAGTCTGTGTCTCTCTGCCCGGCCATTAATCGCTGCCATCTGACAGTTCAATCTACGAGAGGCCGAAAGGAGCAGCCGGCTGGTTACCAGTGCAGGTCATTACTGAGCACGGAGGCAGCGAATCGCATCAGCGATCAATGACAAAGGCTGTAGTAGGGGCCAGAGCAAAAAAGTGAAGGAGAAGCAGAGCGAGGTAGGGGTGAGGAAGATATCGGGTGAGAGAGGCAATGGAAATGTAAGGATGAAGGGAGGGGAGAGGAGAGATATTGCGGGATAGTAGTAGTTATGCTTCTGAAGGTCAGTTCTTGGTTGTGGAGTGGATGACAAACAGGCTGTCAAGTGCCAAGAAATGGATATATTCATCCAGTGCTGCACACAAACACGCACAAAAAAAGCTTCTTGCACGTGCATGCACATAAATGTGCACAGACACAGTCACTGCCATGCAATTTGATTGAGAATGCAGCAAGGGAATTTAGTGAGAGCCATTGTTTTATGAATTCCATATACAAGGTGTTGGCAGTCGGCGCCACCCTTTTAGTGGTCAGTCCGGGGTGCGCTGTAGTAAAAGTAATGGCTGGCTGCGAGTAAAAAAAAAATCTGTTAATGAAATCACCACAACTCCTTCGGCCCTGCTCCACTACCAGCCACGTTACCATGAGAACAGCTGCCATGGCACGGTCCGTCCAGTGGCGTTTACTCAACCCCAAGATGTCAAACACAGTCTGCAGCCCACCTCCACCCCCCACCCCATCCCACTACAGAAAGAATGCTATACGCTTTATGACATTTATCATACTCCATAACTCAGTTAATGTCATGTTCACATTCTCACCCATGTTTTCCTTCCAAAAAAAAAAAAGGAAAAAAAGTTAAAGAAGGAATTAATTGACATTATGGGTGACAGTATTTGGCTAGCGCTCTGATAAAACAACAGGGAGATCTCTCTTTTTCTCCCCAGAGACCTAGAATAGCAGAACTGGCTGTTTATACTGCACTATCTCTCAGCAGATCGCTGGCCTTCTCAGTGATCCAAATACACACACACACACACACACACTTACGCACACTGGCCATCCCAGCATGGACACCACTGAGTGATGATGAGTCATTATAGAGATGGTGCCCTTCGACCTCCTCGAGTCTTTATGGATCACTCTCTGGCAGAATCATATTCCCTAATGCCAAGTTCCTGTCCATCTGTCTGCTTGTCTGTCAGACATTCAGGCCCCTTAGTCTGTCTTTTTCGCTCTCTCTTCTCTGTGTTTCACACACCAATACATCCCAGACATCCCTGTCTCTGTTTATTTAAATAACAAGCAAGAAAAAATATATCTTTTTCCCATTACCAAATGTTTGAATCTGATCATTTTCATGCATTTTATAGTGCAAATAATGGACAGACACTGAAGTGTGGAGTTATTCTAAGATCACTTTTAGACCAACCTTTAGGAAACTTGGAAAACTTGTCTGTTATCCAAGGGTGTGGTAGTTTGAAACATTAGTTATATCTATTTCTCCTAGCATATTATGTTGAAATTGGCTTGCAGCATCTCTTTAGATGAATTCACACTAATCCAATACATCTCTTTGCATGCGACTGTGGTAATTCCTAACCGCGCAGAGGAGCAATTCAGCAAAGAAAAGCAAAGGAAAGAAGTCAGTTTGGATTTATACACATATTTTTTGTTCTCTTATTCGATGTTACTTTGTTAATCCAATACTATCGCTCTGCCAAGGGTATTCTGTGTAGATCGGGCCGCTAATGTTTGTTGTGGGTGCTCGGATTTGATCCTTCTCTTGACAAATGCAATTTGTTTGGCCTGATTTGATCAGTTGTAGCATATTTCCTCGCAGGCGGGAGCATGTAAACCTCCCATACAAAAGGAGTTAAAATGTTTTTGCGCCTGCGAGAGGGGAAACTCTATTACAGGTGTTCTGGACCACAGAGCCCTGCTAGCTCTGATGAAATGCTCTTTGGGTGTTAATGCAATTCTGATTTCGCCTAGCCTGGAGACTAGCCACCTCGGGGGTTTTAAAACTGGCTCTGAAAAGCAAAAAACAAAGTTTAAGCTCTAGAGCATACAATTACAATGGTGGAAACTTTGAAGGACACTTCCCGATGAAACATAGTAATCTCTCTCGGGTCACCAGAGAATGATACTATATAATTTTGGTAATGTTTTTGTGGAATAAGCATTGCTGTATGTTTACACAGTGATGCAGCAAGCAGTGGTGAACAAAGCCAGTGAAGCAGGCATAAGCACGATGTTTTTGATTTAGGTCCGTCTTTCTGGTAAGAGTAATTTGTGTCGCTTTGCAAGAAGATTGAATGTCATTTAACATGTACCTGTACCCAGTCTAGCTAATGCCAAAACTCACCACTGACAAACTTTTCATCTCACAGCCTGCAGGAGAGTTGCTACTTTCACTAATAACTTCTATAAATTTAAAAATGTGAATGATAGCTTCCGTGTACAGCCGCCTTCACCAATCAGTCACTTTCACTCAATACATCATGTAGTTACATTTTACACGATGTGTGTGTGTGTGTGCATGTCTTGCTTATTAGTATTAGCTTCACTGTGTTCAAACAGTAGTACTGTAGCCACCGTCTCTTTGTTCGAATCACCTCCCCTACTTTCAGCATTCATTAGCTAATTGCTCACTACAGTTGTCCCCAGATTTATACACCACTGAAAATTCAATTGCCCTGCAAAACAAGTGACCCATTCCACCCCCTGGGGGATTCAGAGACATAGGGTGTATGCTAGCTGTCACGCAGCCAGCTAGCCCAGGGCCCCCACAGATCAAATACAGGTATGATTTATGTCCGCTGTCTCAGACTTCACACTGCATGTTCGCTTGCACTGGAAATGTTGGCCAAATCCAACAGGAGAAGTAATTTGTCTCCTTATGTGTGGGAGGTGAGGGTCAGAGGTCAGTGAAATGAAAATGACCAGACTGTATTTAATTGTTGTATCTATTTGTGGTTTGAGACAGGATGTCTGTCTGAATGTCTATCTGTCTGTTTGTCCATATGTCTCACTCCTGTCTTGGCGCCATGTTTTGTGTCTGCGGGTCAAGACCCCCTGACTGCAGTCAGCCATTATGGGCAATGATCTGATCCAGCAGGAGCATAGGGTTCACTAAGGAGATATCTTTGGACCAGATAGCATCATTATCACAACAAGCTCTGGCCCTTAAAATCTGCATTTATGTTCCTATGCAAAACGATTCCTTCAAACATACAACTAGACAATTGATTCGTGTTAGTCTAGAATTGTTATGTACTATTACCTGTGGCTCACTTTACATGTAAATGCTGTGAACGCAGCGAATGCGCTAATACTCCACTAATGTGATGCTTCGGTGCGTTTTTGGCTGCAGCTTGGAACATCTGACAAGGTTAAGCCAGTAAATAGTTGAGCGAAATGCTTCCTGTGCGTGATTACATTTATCATGTATAATTATGAAGTTCTGCTCTGTCTACACACAGTGACCCTTGACCTTGAGTGCGACAATTGCAAGCTGGTTGCCAGACACCTAAATGCGCTGTCCAGGTTATACTGCTTCACAAATCCCGATTTCCTCTCCTGGATCAAATATCCTTGGCTATCTGTCTATCTGAGCCCATTGATTTGAAAAATCCCTCCTTTTTAACAGAAGACTTCTTATTTGGACCTCCATTTTAAATGATGGAGGATTTTAAAAGGTGCTTTTTATTAAGATGTGTAGGGACCATTTGGGTACTTTGATTTATTTGACACAATTATAGAAAGACCATGATTCTTTGAGAAAGCCCATGTGTTACACATGATAGTAAAAGTTCAAGTAATGTTGAGCCACTTTTACTACAGTTTTGCACATCATTGTTAAAACATTGTTAAACTTATCTAGCTAGCTATAATTCTGTGTCTTTAAGCTATGGTTTCGGTGTTCAACTGCTTAAGGGTCTGTACGTCTTCAACAATATTTCTTAAGGTACCACTGCAGTAATTTACAGTACAATAACTTGAACAGCCTCTCACTAAATCCACATATAATTCACAGAGCCCTGGCTAAGCAGTGTCAGCAGTGTTGATTCTGTGTAAAACACCGCTAACCTCTTTCTCCGTGGCCCCTTTATTGCCCACAGACCGTACTTTTCTAATTATTTCAACTCTTCTTGAAATCTTAAACTTTCTTTCCTCCTCTGTTTTCTTCTCTTTACCTTCCCCTTGTCCTGTGCACTGCTCTGTCATTTGTTCTTCCTTTTCCTTTTCACTTGTACCCTTTTTGTGTTATAATTCCCACCTATTATTTCTGTCCCAAGCCCTCATTAGTCATGTCGCTGTCAGCCACCAGCTGCAGACACACGTACACACAAACGCACACACACACACATACCTGCACGTATTGCTGCACATGCACAGGTATGGAAGTCATCAAGGCAAGGTCAAAGGTCTGCCTCATTACCCAGCTCCAGTGAAAACTTTTGGTGTGTTTTATGCTCTGGTATCAGAATGCAGGAGGAGGGAAATGAGGGCAGGAAAACAGGGGGGGGGGGGACAATGGGTATAGAAAAGCAAGATAATGAAGAAGACTAATGCGATTTTAGGAGGAAATGAAACACAAGTAACAGAGGGTTAGGGGGTAGTGGAACATGACAAAGCTCACCTTTAGAGTTTTGTATCAATGATCGCCACTTCATACCTAGAAACTAAAAAAAAAGAAAAAAAAGAAGGAAAGGCAACGAGTTTGGATGGTTGAATCGAGCTTTGAGGATGAGAGGTCCCATGGTACACTAAACTTAGACGCGTCTGGCAGCATACATGACTGGTGTTTCCTGACATGAAACACAACATCTCAAAATAAAGTCATTAGGAGCAGTCCAACAGAAGCCCATTCATTCATTCATCCTCATTTATTCACACACACACATGTGGACGCACACCCTCTGTCTTTCTCTCTTTCAAACACACTCACATGCAGAGACTCTGACGTGGGGCTCTGAGCCTACATGGGACATGATACGTTGACGTGTGACAGAAAGCAAAGCGCGAGTGTGGATGTGTGCACGCTCGAGTTCAGCCTGGGAGGTCAGAGATGTGTGTGTGCCTGTGCACGTGTGTGTGTCTGCATGTGTCAGCTGCAAGCAGTCAGGGGGACACTGGTGATGCAGACTGACGGGGGGCATAAACACTCAGTAGTATGCTGAAGGGGCCCATTGTCTCAGTCCCTGCCATGCCAGTCTGTCCGTGTAATGTAATGATCTGTCTCTGTATGTTTGTTTAATTGGCCAATCTGTTTCTGTCTGTCTTCTGATTCGTCTATCATCTACTTGAAAGCATTTTTTTCCCTCTTTCACAGTTCCTTTTTTTAAACCACACATTTCTGGAATAAGACCTTCTCATTTCAGGTCTCTGGATTGATCTGGAATTTCTTGGATGTTTCTTGCATGCGTGTCCTGTAACACGTGTTTTTTCTGCCGCTCCCCATCAGATCAATTCACATTAGCCATTAGGATGCACAGCCACAGATCAGGTATCTCAGGGCAATTTATATTGAAAAATAACATTCATGTGAAGAAACACACACGCATACACACAAACAATTGGAACTGTGGTCATAAATAATGTTACCATATGTGGTGCAGTGGCTGTTGCCACTGTTAAGTCCAGTCGTACAGAGCATGCAAGGGACTTATTAGTTGAGGGATTTCAGAGCTGTGGCTGAGCCCAGAAAGGAGGTAAAGGTGTGTGGAGGATATGAGATTTTTTGGGGGGTTGAGGTGCTTGGACTGTGATGAGGTGTGTGAGATTAATGGGAGTAAAGTTGTAAGAGAAGAGAGGAAAGTAGGGGATGAGGTGCTGTGGACATGCTGAGTGGCTGATGGGGATTTTTGTCTAGTGGTTGTGAAAAACCTGCATGCACACCCATGCTCGCTCACTGCTGATTAGAGGACAGCCATATTTCAAATTTACATATGGTCTGACCTGAATCTGAGAGTATGAGATCCTTAACCCAGTGCCCTGAAACACCACCCTTAAATGTCATTGTGCAATTTGAAACATGTGTGGATGTTGAATCCATAAGCTACTACTTATTTATTTATTTTCCTCTCCTGGTAAGATTTAATTGTCGAACAGAAATGCATGTGCTCATTCAGAGTGACAGGAAGTATACAAAATCTCACTTTAATGTTCAACAAACAACATCTTACACCTTTCTGGATGGTTACAATATTACCTCATCCGGCTCTGAATTTTTCAAGCTGTTGTTGAATCTGAATTTGCTGAGGAAACATTTTCAGAAATATTATTAGACTGCACGTATTCAGTAGTAACCTAGTAAATATGTAAAGTTTAAGTCCATACATCTTTTTTACAAAGTCTTGTTTATTTTTTCTCACAGTTATGAGTGCTGCCATGTTTAGATACAACGCTACACTGTAGGAAGAATCCAGTAATATGTAGCCCAGTGACTGATACTGAAGAGGTTTTATAAAACCCTGTTCTCCATAAGGAGATACAAACTCTCTCACACACACACACGGACACGGAAATGTCTACTTGGATGGCTTTCTCACTCTAGGCAGTGTCTGTTTATTGCAGATGAGGTGTGGATGTTTATACTCCTTGTATAGCAGTTTGGAGTGTGAGGTGATTCCACCAAGCTCCCGTGTGTATTATTTCTTCACTTTGACTCTGGACTGTTTCTTACTTGTTCTTCAGATGTACTTAATTTCATTGCAACGCATATATGTTTGCAAAAGCCTTACTTATAAATGGTATACATGACTGGATAAATATGTGATTTGCTAATAGCATCTCATGTTGTATCTCTGAATTCACTTGAAATTGAAATTGGTTTAAATATATATAGCAAATGTAGAGTGAGTTAGATTTCACAACAGCAGTACTACGTTATTTACTTGACCTTTAGTACTTAAAAAAAGGTCCAATACTAGATAGTGACAGCAAAAGAGGAGTCTTTTGTGGTTGTTATATCTGAGATTAGGTTCAGTCAACAGCAGCGCTGATCCAAATTAGCACCAAATGAATACTGTATAGATTGTTGAAATATTGTTGATATATTCTGAGATTTAAAAAGAAAAAAAAAGCACTTTTCATTGACAAGCAGAATTAGCTCTCACTTTCATAAAGGGTTGGCGTAGATTATATAATCCATGATGTCATCAAAGCACATTAGGGGCCACGGGGTCGCGGGGTTACATTGTATCATTAAACCAAAACAAATGATTTTGTTTGGATATCTTTTCACACTGTCGAACTTCTTTTCCCTCAGTTGCCTGTGCATTAGCGTTTGTATAAATACATCATAGAAGCGCGCACAATAACTGAGGAGGGATGGATGTCAGTGGTCAGAGCAGATAAGAATGACAAAGCTCTGCGCTAAGCCACGTCACCAGCAGGCCTCTCACCTGCCTGTCTGTCACACAGACGCACTCAACCATCACAGAGTGATTGTTTGGGCCCATGAGTGCGTGTGTGCGTGCGTACGCCCGCGCGCGTTTGTGTGTGTGTGTGTGACTGATGTACTTTGCCTTCCATCAACTTTACACGCCCAACACCACCACCACCAATACCTCTTGTCTCACCTCAGTCTGGGCTATCAAGGAAACATGAGGCCTTGAGAGATAGCAGCGTGCTCTCCCAGCCGGCCCTCAGCCCGCTCTGTCTCTTTTTCTCTTCCTTGTGCCAGTCACCTACTGCTGTGGGAAAAGCAGAGGAGATGAGGCCTTAAAAAACAGATCATTGTCCGCCTCCTAGATTAAAGCCAGAGAATGTGAGCATTGTCCACTGAATGGCTAAACCTTCCTGCTGTCACTCAAATGCTGCTCTGAGCACTACTTCATGTCTAAGAGGCTTATCTGCACTGAAAGGCCCCTAGCTGCTCTGGGGAGAGAGGACGTAATGAAGCGTGTTTTTTTTTCTTACTCTGTAGGGAGAAACCTGCTGCTGAGGGGGTTGTGGTGGGTGGTTTGGGG
>NW_005187709.1:195223-198373 GCF_000239375.1 Pundamilia nyererei | reverse complement strand
CCCCCCCCCCGACCATCACCCTAAAGCCCCCCACTTCTTCTAACTGCCCTGTTCGAAAGAATTGTCATTTATCTAGTCTCACATGAGAGAGAACGGCGTATACACAGGCTACAGGCTTTAACCACTGCAAGTGGGACGGGGGGACATGAGGACATTATGTGGGGACGTGCCCAGGGACCTGCCTGTTGTCCGCGCTCAGCCGTCTGTGGGGATGATCAGCAGGCTACTGATGTGGTCCTCTCTTTGTGTTCTGCTGTTTGAAAAGGGGAAAGTTTAAGTGCTGCTCGTATTCAGGGATGAGGGCTGACGGCCAGGCTGCTAGGGTTAGCTAAGCCCCGAGGCCTCAGGGTGTGCATGTGTGTGTGCATTTGTGTGTTTGTGCATGTGTGCTTACACCATTACTAGCTTGGAATAACCTTTGAGTTTCTTTGTCAGTAACACTTAAATGTATAAAACTGTGGGTTTTACTGCTTGTGTTACCTGAGCACCACATTGGATATTTGAGGATCGTTTTATCGATATCTAATAAGTGGACACTATTGTTTAAAGTTGACTCCCAAAATGGGGCCAAGCATAATTAATTAGCTTTAATTACCAGTTCAACACTAATGTGATAGGAGAGAAAAGGGAAATACAGACTTAGGAGGCTGTAGCCTTTTTTTAATTATATTTTTTTATTATATATGAGGTTTTCTTTAGCTGATTCTGCTTAGTCTGGCATTAAACTTGGCTTTGGGTCTCCCACTTGTTGAGTTAAAGAGGATCAGTCATGATCTCTGCTACTATTGTAGCAGGGCACACGTGGGTTTCCCCCAGTGGGTCTAAATACTTGTTTCAGCATGATTTACAGTAGCCATCAGACCCTTAGCCCTGCTGTCCTTTTCTGTCTGCCTTCTGTTGCTCTGCTCATCAGTGTCTGTGTCATGACGGACACACCTGCATCCTAAGCTGCCTTCTCCAGCCCATAAACTTTGACTATTTCCTGTCAGCAGTTGGGCTTTATTTAACACAGGCCCTGTAACTTAAAAAAACCTGCAAGGTTCTAACATATGCAGTACACAGAGGTATGTTTGACTAACATGTTTTGAAAACTGACATTGCCATTGAATTTGATTATTGATTATGATTTTTTTTTACCAACTATTCCTACTTTTTAGACATCGTTTGAGATGGACTAGCTCTTTCTTTAGCGCTGCTACTTCATTGCTGCAAGAGGGATGTTTAATGCATAACAGAACAATTCGCTTTATGGGCCCAGGAATGGTGTTTGCTCTCCATTCTCCACATCACTCCACAAGGCATGCGTACACTCTCTAAACGCAACCTCTGACCTGGGAATCTTGTGGGGTTAGTGCTGCCTGCGCCTTTTCTGTGCTGTGACGGGAAGTCGAGTGGGTTAGAGGGTCTCAGAGTAGACCAGAGGAGCTGTCGGCTGGAGGGGGAGAGGAGGAGGAAGCTAAGTGGCGTGGCCCAGCTGTGATGAGTAGCCCAGTGGTCCATTTAGAGCACCAACCTCAAGCTGGGAGATAGTACATCCCAACAACCTGAGTGGACTTCTTGTACCAGTGTACTTGTGGCTCTATCAAAAATGTGAAAATACGAAAGTAAAATTGTCGGAACATAAGTTGTGCAGCATGTTAAATTGGACGCTTCTTACGTCCTGTGGTGCTCTATCATTTGTGTGCGTCTCCGAGAGCTTCAGAGTACCAACTAAAGTAGACGCAGGTCAACTGAGGGTTTAGATTTAAAGAGTGGTTTCATCTCACCTATGGTGTTCACTGTCCTGGTGATATTTCTAAGCAATTCCATGCAGTCCGTTTTGGAACAAAGTAACAGTATTAAAATGGTGTCCTTTATGTCACAAAATGTTTTTGTCCACGTCAAGAGGATGAAAATCGGATTCCTGAGAATCTGAATGTTAAATAGAAAATGATTCATGGGAATGATCGCTACATATCAATGATTCACATAGTACAATGTGCCCATGCACCCAAGAGTGATAGGTGCCACATTGTGAAGGAGATGGAGAGTGGATTTGAAGGTTCTTTTTCAGTAAACATTTAAAAGAGTGGAGAAGTGAACAAAAGCGTTAAGAAGGAGCTGTTTTGTTGCCCCTTTTTTAACCTAAATAGGCGGTCTGTCCGACCGAGGCCTTGGCTTCAAAGTATTATCCCACACATGCAATTACCATTTCTATCAACTGGGGAGAAAGATTATGCTTTTTGGGTGTTCTTCTGCGTTTCTTCCAGTGGATTCACTTGGTGAATGTGACACGTTTTGTGTCTCCCACCCCCTATTGAATTTAAAAGTTCTCTATTCTCCGAGTGAGCTGAGGAGAGTCCTACACGCGGGCTGAATAGACACTAAATCTTTCAAGGTTAGGACTTAACCTTCTCCCACTCCAATTCATCTTCAAACTTTAGTCTGAAACCAATCAATATCAGATGATTGGTAAACAATGTGCAGTGTCTGATAGGCAGGTACCAAGGGCCCTCAATGGGATTGCAAATGCTTTGTGCGTTCAGAGTCGCTTTTGCTCTAAAGCACTGTCACAAAAAGTAAAATTACCATTCGCTTGGAATGATGCCATTCATCTTTGTCAGAGCGCCAAGCTCAGCACGCAAGCCGCTCCCCTCAAATTAATTCCTTGTTTTGCATCAGCTGAATTTGCCCAAATCCAGGAGGATGGCTCAGGCTGCACCTCGCCTGCATTTTTAATGCAGCAATTCCAGCTGATTTTACTATGCACGGGGCCCTGTGGCTTTATTTACTTCCCAATCTAGAAAGAAAAGAAAATAGATATGAAAATAAGTTGAGAAAATGAGATAAATCTGGGTGTGAAATTTCCAACATGTTCCAACCTGGAGAGTTAGAGCAGTGTAATACATGCACGCTCTTGAGAGGCTGCTGCGATGCCGTTGTCGATTTGTCATTTCATGTTGTGAGAGCTCCTGCACAAAGGTAATGTCTTCCCAGAGGCTCTTACCCATGTAATATTAAGGCAAAACATTGGGAAATGAATGTCTGAGAAATTCATTTGTTATTCTGGATAATATATTCCACAATATGCCAGAACATTTAAAGTATAATTTAGGGGTGGGAACTACAAAAACTACAAAATACAGTCATATATTTCCCTTATTTTATATA
>NW_005187709.1:185700-194434 GCF_000239375.1 Pundamilia nyererei | reverse complement strand
AAGAGAAGAGAAGAGAAGAGAAGAGAAGAGAAGAGAAGAGAAGAGAAGAGAAGAGAAGAGAAGAGAAGAGAAGAGAAGAGAAGAGAAGAGAAGAGAAGAGCTGCTGGAGATAAGTAAGATAAGTGGGTCAAGCCTGAGAGACTGCTCTTCACCTCAGACACCTGCACCTCTCCACAGATCCCTCATCAAGGACTCGCATTGTCTGAGGCCTACGCCATTGTCTGCTTAAGGGCCCTCCAGATTTGCTGTGCTGCTCCAAGTGGACTCAGCCCACCTCTCCCCAAGAAACAGACAAAACAGTGGATTCCAAAGTGCCGGCCCCTTGGCATTCCCTTGCCTTTGGGAGATAAAGAGGGGAACTTCGGGCTGATTCACTCCTCCACTCTTCATCCCTCTCCACAGCACACCAAAAAACTAGAAGATGAGAAGGAGGAGGAGGAGGAGGAAGAGGAAAAGAAGAGACTTGCCAGGGGTAGTAGAGGGGTGGTCTTGGGGTCAGAGAGTGATTAGTGAGAAGCAGAGTGGCGCTCCTTTTCCCCTTTGGTCCTCCTCTTCTGTGGTCACTGAGAAATGACTTCCAGTGGGCTTACTGGTGTGGGTGGAGAGGGAAGTTGAGGAATTATTCCCTTCTGTCTGTCTGTCTGGACTATATTTAACCTGCCTGACAAGATGGATGTTTCCAAGGGAATTCCCCCCCCCCCCCCCCAACATAAATGAAGCCATTATACTGTGCTCCCTGGGCTTCTCCCTTGCTCTTTAGTTGTAAGTGGAGGTCTATAATGTCAGGAGGACATTCAAAATCAGGTTGATATACAACCTGAGCATTAATGCTGACATGCTGCAAAACTCGCTTATGAATGGGAGTGTACACCCAACAACGCTAACTTCACCACCTATTTAAAATCAGGCAGGTGTACATCTTTTCTCTTATTCATGCATTTAGACCTGGCTCAGCTTATGCGAACAGCAAAGGCACTCTCTGTCGACACACAGTGATCGCATACTTCTACCCACGCTCATGCACACAGACTCCCACTGTCGTTCCAGTGTGGCTCGCTGGTGCAGGCAATACGAGGAACTGGTGGAGGAGTTGGAAGTGATTAGGGAGAAATATGCCTGTCTTCCTGTAATGTCAGTAATAGGCAGCAGCACATCAAAGTCCAGGCCTGTCAGAATGATCCGGATCAAACCAGCCCCCATCTGGAAGCCATAACTGACTTTTCACTCATTTAAACACTCTTAAAACACACTGAACAGACATGGAGCTCCCGTCTCTGCTCGCCACTCAGCACCACTCATATCAGCACCCTGTTCTTTCTGCGTCTGTGAGTGTGTGTGCGTGTGTGTGTTACTCTCTCACTACCTTAATATTGCCTGCCTCAGTGTGACATTTAATAAGCCCATATGTTTCACATTTATTTATTAGGCTGCTAATTTTTTGATTAATGTTTTCAGTCACACCTTTATTTCTTGCACATTCCACAAAAAAAGAGAGACTAAAGTCCAAAGTGTGCCAATGATCTGACAGTAAAGGGGATATCTACATATGACCTAATGCACAAGCAGATATTTTTAAAGTAACATAAACATCTGCTGAACCATGAAATCAAAGAAAATATTATTCTTTCTGGAGGGGATAAAAAAGCTGGCATCAAGTGCACGCCTGTTTTTCTGCTTTGCCTCGAGTCAAAGATAAGTATCTTGTCCGTGCAAAAATGGCACAGTGCATTTTGAAACAATGATGCAGAGTGCTCCCCTCCTGCCTGCTTGCTTACGCTGTGTTGACTGGACTCCTGGACACATATTATCTTTCCAAACACAAGTCGGACACGACTCTAAGTGTATTTTAATTGGCTTTGAGCCGCCTTCCTAAAGCAAACAGCTGGTGGTGTAGCTGGTGGTGTGGTGTGCTTGGTGACTGACGGGTGGCTGGCTGTAAGGGTGGGGTAGAGTCCCACTGCCTCTCTGACCACTCCACCGGCAATCAGTCCAACGAAAGTGTTTGTGCATGTGCGTGTACGAGTGTTTCCCTAACTAGATGTCTGTACACGTGCTCACGTGTCACACTGTCTGTGGGTGAGACTTGCAGGGAATATGTGTGTACTCTAGGGTGTTTCTCATTTAAGCAGTGCACACTTGCTACTGTAAAAAGATCTTAACGGCTGACAGATAGCATCTTGAGCTGAAGTGCAAGTGATTTAATACTAACAATTAAAGTAGACGTGTCGGCAGGCAGCTTGGGTCCCTGCTGTGGCCGGACAGGGAGTGGGCTGTCTCCCTGTGTCAATAAGACAGGGAGACAGGCGTGCCTCTGATGCTCATGCTGCTAACCTAGGCTACTCTACTTTTTATTCCTCCCTTCATTTCTGTTCCTGTTTATTTTTCTAATCTTGTAAAAATGAATCTTTCCTGGACCAGAAGTATTATCTCCTGTTAACATAATATGCAATATTTCCTTTAAAATATAGATTTTTGATTTGCGGTTGCTGGCCACTGTTGTTAGGGAGTTATGCCTGTTGTTGATTTTTGGCTTAACTGTCCAAAACAAGAGTGCACTTGGATACTTGCACAGAACGATAAGCGAAAATGGAGCAGAGCTCTTTCGAGTTAAGGAAGGAGTGAAGGCAAGCTGAAAAGAAAGTTTCATTCTGAGCTCAGCATATGGAGAAAAGCCCTGAAAACGACTCATTTTACAAGAACCAAGGATCTCGCTCTGAACATGGCCAACTCCGTTCTCATAAAATCTATAGACCATCCATTATAAAACACCCAGGCTCTTATGAACCCAGCAATAGGGCCTCCTGCCTCCAAATCCCCTCTGGAAGTGTTTGAAAAACAAAGCGAGGCTTCACTTCAACCTCATTAACTAGTTATAATAAACAAAACAATGTGTTTTTAATGGATGGCGAGTCTCGTCTCCCCATCCCCTACTAGCTCTGGTCCAAAGCGACTGGCCAGTAGTGGGTTTCCCATGACTGTAGCTTATAGTGTCATGATGATGGATGGGCAAGGTTGGCGGGGGCTGCCTTTTGCCCTTCTCCTTTGGGATGTCCCACAGATTGACAGGCACATTGTGGTGCTCGAGTCCTGCTGACGTACTGCACCACCCGCTGGCACAGCCACAGAGAACACCAGATAATACCTGCTTTCCTACTTCCATATTCTGCGTGTTCACCTTAGCAATGCATGCAGAGGAACATGAAAGTATAAATATAAGCAGATGTCAAGGCAGTCTAAGTTTGACCCAAGATGATAAACCCGTAGTGAGGAAATAAAAGAGGCCAAATTTTCTCTTGACAGTGTTTTAAGGGTAGTATGTTTCATTAGTTTATCTTTGCGTTAGCGTGCTGAACAACCACCTGAATCCAAGGACCCCTGCAGGACCTCAGCAGGGGAGACATTAGCTTCCTGATGAATAAATACCAACAGAAGCTCAGCGCCCACAACACAAACTCGGCTAATGTCGATAGGTTCAAGAGTGCCACACATGTGCATACACACGTCTCTCTCTGCATCCACTCTTTCTCTCTCTGTATCTGACTCATTCGAACGCACTCCACACCACACAGAGCGCCTCTGGAATAAAATTCTCCCAGCTAGTGTAAAACAATCCAATAACAGCCAGCACCTCTCAAAATAAAACAATAGCTCAGCTCATGCTGGTGTTGTAAAACAGCTCAGCCGATTACACGCACGTATGTGTAACTGTATTGTAAATTCGCCCTTTGGGTAATAGCACATTTTTCCTTCATTTGGTGATTCGGGGATTATAATAATAGTGGTGTGTGTGTGTGTGTGTGTGTGTGTGTGTGTGCGGTTGGGTTCATGCACATGTAGCGGTGTTTTTCAAATCTATTCTTACATTGTGTTTTATGCCAGTACATGCTTTTCGTTCCAGTTTTTTGCAGCGGCGCGGTGGAAGTTGAGCTACTCTTTGTTCTTGTTTTTTCTTTTTTGAAGTGTTCAGAGTTTTTGAAGAAGTAGCTACTCGCATCGCCTTATTAGTTCAAAGGTCATTTGAATAGATGGGGTCAGATATAAGACTCAGACAGAAGGAGCGAGAGGGAACGAGTGACCCTGGCCCCCACGATGCTGCTCAATGTGTTTGTAAACAGGATGTCATTAACACTGGGAACTGGCCAGCCTCACAATGACTTTTGTCTCCTTCTGTTGTGTGCATGTGTGAGACAGAGGCGTGTAAGGCTGGGAGGCAGAGAGAGAGTGTACGGTTGATACAATTTCCAATGAAACGCTTCGCATACTTCCACTGATAAATCAACACCTCACAAATGCCCTTGTACTTTTCTGTCCAAATAACATCCAGGTTGACTTTGTCACATCAGATAAGCACCAGCTAATGTGATGAAATTTATGGCTCGGCGTGGCTGCTGTACTAATACAGCAGCGGATTGTGTGAAGCTGTGCTAAGTGCACTCAACTGTCAGCTCTTATTGTGGTGTCAGTCCTTCCTTCTAATTAGTGTCCTCAGCGGGCAGGAAGTGGGCCTGGGCTGGACTAATCTGTCAGCGAGGCCAGACCATCCTCGCCCAAGCGACTGTTTCCTTAGATAAACCCAGAGGCCTTTATCTAAGAGAGTTGCGACACTCAGGGGGCCTGGGAAGCCCCTAGTGATTCTGTTATTAGTTCTCAGATCTACATTTTACACACTTAATCCAAAACAGATTTAATGTACAACACGTCTCAGCTTTCATCTAGGTATTTTTATACCTTACGGAAATGTGAAGTAGCATCTTTTGGTAATACTTTCGTATCGAACCACCGATCACCGTGGTGACAGGTGTTGATTGAGCATGAGAAGGAGGAAGTGTAGCGAAGGACACTTCCTGGCAGACAGTTTTATCAGTGAGGGAGCAAAGGGGTCAGAGAACGGCTGAACGAGGTTATCACACTCATGTAATCATGTCCTATATGCGAATGGTCCTCCAAGTGCCTGGCAGAAGCCGAGAGCTGCTGACCAAGGTAACTGTCTCTTTCATATAAACACTGTGTGAGTTATAACCGAATGCTGGGTCCATCAAGTGCAGAAGTTGTTTCTTTTGTTGTCTTCTTGTTTCTTGGTTCTCAGCGTGCCGCTGGAGTTCACAGAATAGTTGGAAAGGGTGTCCAAAGGACCTGAGGTTGCTTGTGTATTGTCTAAGGGCACTGACACATCCTGCAGGGAGATAGCGCTGCTTGTAAAGATTAGCAGGCTGTCTTTCTTGACTAATGTGTGAAGCAAACAGCCAACTTGAAGTGCAAGATATGTCGTTTAAAGACGTTTGTGGCTCATTGTCTCTCGGTGCGAAACAAAGTCACGCAACAGCCTGAGGCAGGAAAGGAGAAAGTGCAAAGCGAGAGTGAATGGGCTCCTTTTCCTTCCCTTGCTATGTTTCCTTCGCACCCTCCCTCTATCCATCCTTCGCTCCCGCCTTTCCTCTCCTCCTTTCCTCACCACCAGCGGGGTCCAATTCCTCCACTTGAACGCTCAGGGCCAGCAGCGGACTGATTAGACCCACACCCCCAGCCGCGCTTCTCTGAGGACTCTGCAGCGGGACGACTTCAAATGCACCTCGCTCCTGCCACCCCAAATAAAACCTGACTGGTCCTAATGGACATATTTTAATCTCCCTGGGTTATTTGAAGATTTCTTCAGCCCGCTGCTGGCCACAGCAGAAACAAATTCCTTTCGCTTTGTTGATTAAACTGCCGCCTCTCCACCGTTGCTTATCATACAGCAACGAGCCGCTCTTTTTAATTAAAAGTGAGACACCACAAGTGTGCAATTAACAGCTGGTAATTATAGAGCTCTTCAGAAGTGCAACACTCCACCTTCATTTTCAATTATATAATGGACAAGTGGCTTTTTGATCTCCAAATTAGTGAACTCTTGTAGTATTTGTTTTGTGGCAGATTTGGGGGGTTAATAGTGGCCTATGGTGGCCTGCCTCTTCCGTGATTGATGCAAGAGCAGAAAAAGGGATATTAAAAACTAAACAGTCCATCAGGAAATGCAAATCGCACCTTCATGTTAATGAGCAGGCAGCGGACCAGGCTGGCCAGCCGTGGCGTTTCATGTGGGAAAAGCAAGTGCCCACTCTGCCGCAAACTGATTAGTACATTTGAATTTGAAAGTTTAATTAAGTGCTTCTAATATAGATCGTTTTGGAGGGTGACACGTAACATTAAATGGTTTGATACTTAATTCAGCCGGCTTTTGATTGCAAAGCAAGCACGGGTAAATTTGTTGTGTGAGAGTGCTATCCCAAAGGAGGCAGAAGCCATGGACTTAATTTTAAACGTTTAACTGATAACTGATGAAAATGTTTTTTAATGACCGACGCAGTCTTTGAGTGTATAAAGCAGAACACTTGTACAGTTTTAATTACAATTGATTTCCATCTATGTACACGGTTGCGGTATTGTTAGTTGAGAGTTAGCCTTCTTTCACTCAGTCCATCAATATGAAAAAAGTAGACCCTGATTGATTTCCGACTTCATGGGTGCGTGCAGCGGGGTAAAATGAGGTGATTATTAATTGATGGAAACACTTTAATGTCTTTGGGGGACGCTTTCCAATGCCGGACCTTTTTTTTTTTCTTTCTTTTTTTTTTTACCAGAAGTGAAAGTATCAAGTAATTCAAAAGTAAATTACCGTTTTGGCTGTTGTGATTTGTAATTGCTTTATTTCCCAAGTCAATAAAGTTCTTAAATCAATGCCCCTTTTTCACTATAGAAGCACAAGCACCCCTGTTATATTGTCTTCATTTGCATGCTGACTCTGAAATCAAGCTCACATTTCTTTACATAAATATAATCAGATGTTAGAGATAATAAGATCTCCATATTAAACTGGTAAAATACGAGGAAGTTCAGCTGAGTATGACAACTGTCTTTTGATGAAGTTGAACTAAAACGTTTCAAGGATTTAAAGTGACTTATATGATACTGTTATATTGAATTCATTCGTGTAACAGATTTCTGCTTTACTTTATACTTGCGGCTGCGTTCAGGCAATCTGTCATTAATTCCACAGTCATGTCACTCCAAATGTGTATGTAACCGTAGAGGAGGGGAGGGGGGAAGCATGAAATCAACAGTCCCAAGTCACTCAAGCACTTTGGAATTTTGCATTGGTGAATATTGGCAGTTCAGTGTGAAATAAACACCAAGTATTTAAATTTAAACCAGGTCATTATGAATGGTTCTTAAACAAAATGTCAGTCATTAAGCAATGCCATGTGGCTCTGCTTAGATTTCCTGTTCAATTTAATTTAGCAAAAAAAGAAATGGGGGGGATTTCTTGTATCCCGTCTGCATGGAACGCTGAACACTTGTTACAAGTTGGCATTTCCCGTCTATTCCCCCTGAATGAGGAGATGGATTGTCAGTGATGTGTTTTTGATTGTGTGTATGTGTTGCTGTGTGCATGTGCATGTGTGTTCTCAGTCTAATCTGAGCTGCTGTTACTGTCATGTCCCTCTCCTTCCCTCATTGTCCCTCTGCATTCCCACCTTAATCTCACTGTCATTTGGCAGCTGTCACTCTGCATTTATGCCCACCTCCTACTCCACACACACGCACACAAACACACACACACACACACACACACACACACACACACACACACACGAACACTCCGATTCCCTCACCTGCATGAAACACCTTTCAAGTGAATTTGAATAAAGAAAAAAAGAAGCTTTTTGATGTATCATCAGATGTGTCATCTAAACAATTTAATTTACACCAAATTCTAGCTACACTTTAGAAATTTTTAATAAATTGTTTCTTATGATAATAATTTGTGACACGTTTTTAAAAATACAATAAAAAAAATACAATAAAAAATACAATAAAAAAAAAAGAGTTTCATATTCAAGAGGTAAATATGAGCCTCCCTCAGTCCTCACAGGGCCCAATAATGTTTATGCCTGGACTCCCATGCAGTGCTGTGTAGTGTGTTACACAGGAAGACAACAATCCCCATACAAGACCAAAGTCCTACTGTATTGTCCAGTTAAATCACCTCCTAAATAGAGGGAAATTGACATCCATAACAAATAACATAACAGCTTCAGTGCTCCGAGGGGGATTTTGTTGCTCGGAGCACAGGGCTGAATGTTAGCCTTCCAGCAATCATTAAACAAACATCCTCTCCAGGACCTCTCCATGCCTGGGTCTATTCCACATGTCACACTGTGGTTTGGAAAGCCTCCGCATGCGCAGACATTATTGTATGTAACAAGTTCTGTAACAAAGTTAAGGTAGAATTGGCCTGCTGCTGCGTTAGTGGTCAAGGCAAGCAAAGTCTGAGAGTAGAAAAGCAGCCCTCAGACAAAGTCTATTCATATCCAGAAATATTAAATAGAGGATGTCAGGTGGGTAGTAGGTGGTCACCTTGTCACATTAAAAACACTCTCAGTTTTCTTTCCTTACCAAACAGAGACCTCACTCTGAATGAATTCAGCTCTTTAAGTGGGTATCGGGCCTGGTGTTTTGAACCTGTATCCGACATTTTTTTGAATAATCTGAGTTTGTATGTTCTCATGCTTCCGAATCCTTCCAGAAGGGGGAGGATCAGTAATTCATGTGGTCCATTGTGCATGTTTGAACAATGCTCACACTGATAACCTCTGACCCTCAACTGCAGTGGCATAACAGTTTCAAGAGGCTGCTTTATGTGAGAGAAATGAGAAATGGGAGCTGTGACCAGAAAAACAAACTCTTTGAAAGGGGT